>NW_007241263.1:972-13512 GCF_000164805.1 Carlito syrichta
CAGGGGGGAGGGGGAGCGTGGGAGTGATTAGGGTGCCTGCTGATGCATCTAGGGCTGAGACAGCACGCACGGGAAGGTGGCCGTATCCTTGCATCAAGATGTCTCGTGCGCCAAGGGTATATCCAACGGTTAGGATGTCTTGGGGGATGGAGAACTGTCTTTATTTGACCCAAGTGTCCCATGGGCCACCTGCATAGTCAGGGCATCTATCCCTTGGGTTGGGGCTTGGGGGTTGAGTGGGTTTTCAGTGTCAGCTTGACCTCTGCGAGAGTCATGCAGACCGGGGACTCTGCATGGGCAGGAGGGCAGAGTGCCTTTTGGTGCCTAGGTTCTTCGGGTCAGAAAATTCCGTAAACGGCCAGAGTTTCCCAGTCCTTATCATGTTCCGAACATCCTAGAGGGACATGATTCATTGTGAGCTCAAGCCATCATGCTGACTCTAAAGTTCTGAGGTCAAAGCTTCTTGAAGGGCCATGTATCCTAGGGAGTGAAAACATCTTTTGTGCCCTAGAGACTCAAGAATCTGACAGGGCCACAGTGACTCTGAGGGTTGGGTCATCTAAGGGCTGCAGTAGTAATAATAATGATGATGGTGATAATTATGCGTGATAATGATAACAAATGTGTGCTTACTATGTTCAAAGTGCAGATCTTGGGCTGGGCATGGGGGCTCACACCTATAATCCCATCACTCTGGGAGGCCAAGGTGAGAGGATTGCCTGAGCCCATGGGTTTGAGACTAGCCCGGGCAACTTGGCAAAGGGCAACTTGGCAAGACCTCATCTCTACAATAAATCAAAAAATTATCTGGGCGTGGTGACGCATGTCTGTAGTTCCAGCTACTTGGAAGGCTGAGGTGGAAGGATCACCAGAGACCAGCAGATTGAGGCTGCGGTGGCTGTGATCGTAACACTGCACTCCAGCCTGGGCAACAGAGTGAGACTCTGACTCAAAAAAAAAAAAAAAAAGAAAAAGAAAAGCACTGTTCTAAGACACCAACCCGTCTCTCTTACTCCAGGATACCCTATGATCTAGAGCACCCTGAACCCCAGGGCAGCCCTAACCTAGCAAGATCCAGTCATATGCAGGCAGCTAGGACCCACAAGAAAACACTGAATTGCATGCACCCTACTGGAGATTCCTTAACCCTGCAAGAGAACTCTGGCCATCTATCCAGGACAGCCAGATTGCTCCAGGACCCTGACCCAACACTGTTCCCTAAACATACCAAAAGACTACAAGTTTGACTTAGTATCTCAGAACATTATAATCCCTCAGGAGACTGGAAGTTTTTAGAAGCGTTGGATCTTCTAAGGCACCCTTATTTCAAGGACTTCAAGGAAGCCCGACTCCCAGAATCCTCTTGTCCCACAAGAGAAGGATGGTGTAGTGGTTAAGAGCAAGGAGTCAAACTGCCAGGTTCAAATTCTAGCTGGGCCACTTACTATTTATGTGACCTTGAGCCCATTACTTAATATCTCCATGCCAGCCAGGCTCGGTGGCTCAGCCTGTAATCCCGCACTTTAGGAGGCTGAGGTGAGTGGATTGCCTGAGCCCGCGGGTTCAAGACCTGCCTGGGGAACTTGGCAAGACATCATCTCTACAATAAGTCAAAAAAAATTAGCCAGGCGTGGTAGCGCGCGCCTGTAGTTTCAGCTACTTGGAAGGCTGAGGCGGAAGGAGCGCCTGGAGTGGCCACTGCACTCCAGTCTGGGCGACAGAGTGAGACTCCAACTCAAAAAAAAAAAAAAAAATCTCCATGCCTTAGTTTCATCATCTGGAGAATATAATACAGTCAATTCTCTCTATTTGAGGCAGTTATGTTCCATAAAGTCACACAAACACCAAATCAGAAAATATTGAACATTGCTCCTGGAAGAAATAGCCTCTCGTCAGGACATTTTTGCCAACCAGTCAATATACAAACTTGTATGATGTGTGTTTCTGTATTACATTTTTATGTCACATATACAGTTGATTCAATAATATTGAATTCATGGCCAACGGCACTGTAGCTCCTGTTGGAACGGAGCTTACCTAACACATCACAACCCATGCACTAGAAACGTCAGGTGACAATTCAGCGCTACACTCAGGGACCCTTTTAAACAGCAAAATCACTAACAAGAAGCAGAAAAAAATATGAAAACCATGACATCGAACAGGCTGTGAAGAGGACCCGGGGGCTGAAACAAGATGGCAGAACCCCACCTTGCTTGACCTCATATGGGAACTCAGCAACTCAATTTTTTCACTGCTCTGCGCATACACAAGCCAGGAGCCTCCACAAAAAGTGTCAAGGAGTCTCGCAAAGAAGTGTGGGTTTGGAGGTCACAAATATATTTTAGCAAGCAGGTGAATTTACAGATATGGAATCCACACCTCACGTAGTTGTAATTCCCTTCTTTTCTTTTTCTCTTTTTGAAATGGGATCTCACTTGGTCACCCAGGCTGGATGCAGTGAGTGGCACAAAACCACAGCCTTGACCTCCTGGGCTCACATGATCCTCCTGTCTCAGCCTCCTGAGTAGCCTGGGACTACAGGCACATGCCATCATCCCTGGCTAATTGTTTAATTTTTTTTTTTTTTGGTAGAGATGGAGTCTCACCTTGTTGCCTGGGCTGGTCTCTAACACCTGGCCTCAAGTGATCCTTCCAAAGTGCTGGGATGACAGGCACGAGCCGTTGTTTCTAGCCTGTAATTGTTATTATTATTATTTGAGTTGGAAACTTTTACTCTGTCGCCCAGGCGGGAGTGCAGTGGCACGCTCACAGTCACCACAGCCTCGACCTGCTGGGCTCGGGTGATCCTTCTGTCTCAGCCTCGATCTTCTAGGCTCAGGCGAAACTTCCGCCTCGGCCTTCCAAGTAGCTGGAACTGCAGGCATGCACCATCACACCGGCTAATTTTTCTTGATTTATTGTGTGGGGAGCAGATGTGATGTGGGGAGCGGATGAGAGGTGGGGAGCTGTCACTGTAGCAGACCTTGAGTAAAGGCCCCAAGCGAAGGCAAGGTCTCGCTTGATAGCTCTGCATCCTAGCCAAAGGCAAGGGATGCAGCCTGTCACACAAAACGGCGCCTCAGATGCCCACACATCCGGGTGCACACAGCACAGATAAAACCTTAGCGACAACAAGATAACCGTGGAACAGCTCGCCTTTAGCTAGCAACAAAATTCCGTTATGGCTCCCTCACAGGTCTGGAACCCCTCCCAACTTCCTTTGTGCTTGATTATGCAATAAACATGCTGAGCTAGTTCAGGGCCACTTCTCCTCCATCAGAGGAAAGTGTCCCACCTGGCCCCAGCTTTTCTTCATGTCTTTGTGTCTGTCTTTCTTAATCTCTCGTCGTCTCTCTCGGGACCCTCAAGACAGCCACGTGGGCCGCAGCATTATTGTAGAGAAGAGATCTCACCAAGTTGCCCAGGCTGGTCTCGAACCCCTAGGCTCAGGCAGTCCTCTCGCCTCTGCCTCCCAAAGTGCCGGGAGGACAGTCAAGAGCCACCACACCCGGCAGTGAGCAGTGTTTTTCAACTTTACTGTTGTTATGGACTGATTGTGTTTCCCCCCTCATTCACACGTTGAAGCCCTACCCACCAATGTGGTCGTCATAGGAGGTGGGCCTTCGGGAGGTCATTAGGTTTGGGTGAGGTCCTGAGGTTGAGGCCCCATGATGGGATTAGGGTCCTTACGAGAAGAGGAAGAGAGACCAGAGCTGGTTCTTTCTCTGCCATGTGAAGACACAGTGCAAGCCAGGAAGAGAGCCCAGGGAGCTGAAGAGGCCGACCCCTGGGTCTTGGACTTCCCAGCTCCCAGAACTGTGAGAAACAAATGTCTAGTGTTTAAGCCACCCAGTCTGTGCTATGTTGCTCTGACGGCCGGAGCTGACCAGGACACACTGCATTCAGTTGTCCTGAGGGTCCTGTTACAATGCAGATTGGAGTTTGCTAGGATGCAGGTGGGGCCAAGCTCCCACGTGCTGCTGCTGCTCCAGGGACCACATTTTAAGCACCAGGATCCTAAAAGATGATGACATTCCCTGTGGTGACTCGTCAGGGTGTTCAGAAAGGCTGTGCATGAGGGGTGAGCAGGATTTGGGGATCAGACTATCCCACGGGTGCCGTGTGTTCCCCAGGTGAGTGTGTCCTAATCAGGTCAGTATGTCCTAAGGGGTTGAGGTGGAATGTTCTGGTCAGGGCGTCCCTAAGTTTCAGTGAGTCCTGGAGAATCCTAAGGCCCTGGGCTGTCAGGTTGTCCTTGGAGGGTCAGAGTGTCCTGGGGATGTCAGAATGTACTTCCCGGGTCTTAGTAACCTGAAGAGGCAGAGGTTGCCCTCACTGCTCAGGGATTGCAGGTGTGCTGGAACTTCCTCGAGGAGTCAGAATGTCAGGACATCATCGGGCTCTCAATCCTGAAGTCTGGGGTCAGAATGCATCTGGAATTCAGCTTCTCTGGCAGGTCAGGGTTTTCTGAAGGTCTGGGTGACCTTGGATGGTCTAGTGTCCTGAGGGTTCTGTCAGAACGAGGAAGTGATATCTGGGGAGGAAGCCGGAGAGTACTTGAGAGCCAAGGTGTCCGGGAGATTCATTCCAGGGGCGGGGTGGAGGGGTGTCCAGGTTGTCCGAGGAGTGGCTGGTGCATCTGAGCCATCAGGGGATCTGGGAGGGGCAGCGTGCACTCGTGACTTTTTGCCTTTGGGTTTCCAGGAAACAAGTCCTCAGGTGTCAGGCAACACTGAGGTGCCAGGCCGGCCCTGCTCCCATCCCCGCCTGTCCCCCCCCTCGCTCCCCTCCCCACTGTGGGGTCTGAGGAGTGGTCTTGGGAGGAATGCATTCCCCCCCCCCTGCTCCCAGGAGGGGATTTAGCAGGACAAAAGACTCCGGTCCTCTGGGAACACGAGCTCTTGGCCCCAGTCCTGGACCCTCCGACAGAACACCTTGCCTCCTCCGGCTGGTGATCCTCCCTGAGCAAGGGGCTCTGGGGACCAGGTGATGATTGGATGGGCCCACGGGGCCAGGAGGGGGTCACTCCTCCAAGACGCAGGGAGACAGGGGTGGGATGGGACAGCGGGCAGCTGGCAGGAAGGAGAGGGCAGCATCCCCTGAGAGGAGGGCAGGCAGGGAAACAGAGGAACGGGTCAGTCCAGACAGAGTGAGAGGACGCTCAGGTAAGGGGGGACTTAGGAGAGAACTGGAGACCAGCAGCGACGGAAAAGGAGACAAAAGCATCCATCTCCATCTATGCGCACGTCCAGAGACAGTCGCAGAAAAAGGGATAAACAGAAAGCGCGGGCGTGGAGGGGGCCGGCAGAGACAGGCAAGACTGGCGGCGAGAGGCCCAGCGACGGAGCCTGAGCAGATGGAGGAAGCAGAAGGGAGGCGACAGCCGGGGAAGCCGAGGGGGGGGCCCGTCTGCTGCAGCCGCCCTCAGGGGAGACACCCTGCCGCTGGGACCCCGGCCTCCACGGCGGGTGAGTGAATTTCTGGGCACCTCCGACCCTGAGAAGGCAGGGGCATGAGGCTCATTGCCAAGGAGGTCTGAGAGGAAGGTTCAGAGGGGAAATTCAAAGGGGAGCCCAGCATGTTAAATCCACTGACACCTTGGAGGGAACCAGACAGTAAGACACCTTTGTGGGGCAGGTGGGTGGAGACCAAGCCCAGCAGGAGCGGCTCACATCCCTTAGGGCCAAGGTGGAGCTGACATCCCCTCACCCTGCTGACTGGGAGTTGGCCCCAGGGCACTGCCTTCTCTGAGGGAGGGAGCTGAGGCCAGGACTCTGGGTCCAAGGAGAGTGGGCTCAGTTGGGTAGTGTCCCCACGTGGACAGTGAGCCTGAGTGGGGCCGCACCCTGGTCCCCACGGGGACGGGACAGCGCCAGACGTCTCCTTGTCTCAGCGCACGCCTCCCAAGTGCTTCCTTTCCCTCCCCAGCCTCTTCCCTTCCCTCCCCAGCCTCTTCCCTGCGGCTCTCAGACTAATTAGTGGGGGGGCTTAGCGGGCCTGCGGGAGGGCAGGCAAGCCTTTCCCACGAGCTCAGGTTCCTGCAGCCTGGTGGCCGCGCCAGGGCAGGGCTGGGGGAAGAGAAAGCAAGCAGGGGAGGGTATGTCTGAGCGGAAGGGGGGGCACTTCTTCTGCCCAGGTGAGGGGTGCGGAGGATGGGTATAAAAAGGATCCAGGTGAACGCGACCCTGCGTGAGCCACGGGGGTCTTCCATAGGGAGCTAGGGGCTGCTGCAGGGCCAAGAGCAGAGGACAGACCCCCCGGGGTGAGCCCCAGGGGGTCGCCTGCTTGCCTCGGAGGGGCGTGTGTCTGGGGGCGCAGTGGAGAGGGGCCAGGCAGTGGGACTGCCAGGTAGATAGCGCAGGAGTGCCCGGGGTGGGACTGAGCCCAAGAGTGGACCCAGCAGACAGCACCACCGGGGTAGGGGGCTGGGAGGGGGCGGGGACTGGGGCTGAGCGGGAACAGGGGCAATGAGGGCTCGGGATGCCTCTGGGGCAGGGCTGGAGGTGGAGCAGCCCCGGGGCACCAGGATGCATCCGGGATGAGCCCACGTGGCCTGGTGTGGAGGGGTGAGTGGGCCCGCTGGAAACTGACTTTCTGCCCCCTCCCCAGATGTGAGTGCCCAGCCCTGCAGGAGGCTCCCTGCCACGGGAGTGGGGAGACCAGGGCTCTCCCCGCAAGGAGGACAGCGGGGCCGCCCACACTCCCGGCGCCGCCACCGCACCACCTTCAGCCCAGCCCAGCTGGAGCAGCTGGAGTCCACCTTCGGGAAGAATCAGTACCCTGACATCTGGGCCCGAGAGGGTCTCGCCCGAGACACGGGCCTCAGTGAGGCCAGAATCCAGGTGACGCCCCAGGACCCCCTCCCACCCTCAGGGAAGAGAGGCAGACTCCTTTGGTAGTGGGGGACTGCCTGGGACTGTCTGATGACGTCCAGCATCCTAACCCTAACCTGCGTGCTCATCAGCATCGTGAATTTTGCTTGAGTTTAACCCCCCAACTTGAGTTTCAACGCCTCCCTCCAGGCTTTAGCAGTGATGTCAATTTGCACAGAAATTCAATCCTAACTGTCCACATACGTACATAACCTCTTCCCTAACCACAGCCTTGGAACCCAACCAGCTCAGGCCTGGCATGGTGGCTCACGCCTGTAATCCCAGCACTTTAGGAAACTGAGGCAAGAGGATTGCCTGAGTTCAAGGGTTCAAGACCAGCTTGGGCAACTTGGTGAGACCCCCATCTCTGCAATAAATTAAAAAATTAGCCAGGCATGGTGGTGCATGTCTGTGGTTCCAGCTGCTTGGAAGGCTGAGGTGGAAGGATCACCTGAGCAGGTTGATGCTGCAGTGGTCGTGAGCGTGCCCCTGCACTCCAGCCTGGGCGACAGAGTGAGACTCCTACTCAAAAAAAGAAAAAGAAACTCAACCACTCAATGCTCCCTCAGTTCTAACCCCAGAGTTAGTCTTCAGCAAAATCTCTACCCTAAATCCAACTTTGTCTACAACAATTACATTTATCCGTAGTCTTAATTTTTTTTTTTTTAGTTGGAGTCTCACTTTGATGTCCTGGCTGGAATGCAGTGGCATGCTCACAGCCACCACAGCCTCAACCTTCTGGGCACACGCTACCAGGCCTGGTTCATTTCTTAAATTTTTTTTTTTGTAAAGACGAGGTCTCGCCACGTTGGCCAGACTGCTCTCGAGCTCCTGGGCGCAAGCAATCCTCCTGCCTCAGCCTCCCAAAGTGCTGGGATGACAGCCTATAGTCTTAATCTCTAAACCCAACCCTAGGGAAAATCTCCTGGGGGAGAAAAAGAATTTCATTGTTATCATGTTTATTTCTTTCTTGTTGTAAGTTGATATCTTCTGTCCACTGAGAGTTGCAGAAACCAGGCAAATTGGGACACGGGTGGTGGTCAAGGTGTCCGCTTCCCTTGCCAGCGGCATGGGATTAGCAGGGACTTCTGGAAAGGCTTCGCTTTCTCCGGTGATGCAGGCTCACTCCCTCGTCCCACACCTCCTGCCGCTGGAGGAGGGGCTTGCCTCATACCTGAGACGGCTCTGATGTGCTCTTCTCCGACTCCAGGTCTGGTTCCAGAACCGTCGAGCAAAGCAGCGGAAGCAAGAGCGGTCACTGCTGCAGCCTCTGGTGCACCTGTCTCCTGCCGCCTTCCCTGGGTTCTTGCCCGAGTCCCCTGCCTGTCCTTACTCCTACACAACGCCTCCTCCGCCGGCGACCTGCTTCTCTCTCCCCTACGGCCATGCCCTTCCCTCCCAGGCCCCGGCAGGCAGCTCCTTTGCCCTGCCACACCAGGCTGAGGACTGGTACCCTGCCCTGCACCCACCCCCCTCTGGCCATCTTCCCATGCTTCCCCTCAGCCTCGAGCCGCCAAAGTCCTGGAACTAAGGTTCACAGGTGCCATTAAGGCACAATTGAGGTGATCCCCAGCCTGTGGTCCTCGTGAAGTGTGGGAAATTGGGTGGCTTCCTTTTTCCTTTCTTCTTTTTTTGCGTCAGAGTTTCACCCTGTCACCCAGGCTAGAGTGCAGTGGCACGGTCATGGCCACCCCAGCATCAACCTGCTGGGCTCAGGCAATCTTTCCACCTCAGCCTTCCAGTAGCCAGAACTACAGGCGTGCACCACCATGCCTGGGTAATTTTTTGATAAATTGTAGAGTCGAGGTCTCACCAAGTTGCCCAGGCTGGCCTCGAACCCCTGGGCTCACGCAGTCTTCTCTCCTCGGCCTCCCAAAGTGCTGGGATGACAGGCTTGAGCCACCGTGTCCGGCCAGCTTCCTTTTTTTCTAAGGGTGAAGCAGATATGTGATGAGGGGCAGCTCAGAGGTTGGATTTTTTAAAAAGGGAACTCACAATGCATTCTTACAGAGGTGATTAATGGAGAGAATCTGGGGAGGTGAGCTCTTGCCAGACAGAGGTTAAAAGGCCTCAACGGTGATGGAGACTGTTGTTGGTGAATGGACAAGAACGAAGGGGATGGAATGTGAGGGGCTTCATTCGCTGAGGTCATGATTGAAGGTTTTCATCCCAGCTCTTTCCAGCTGACTTCGATATGGCTTTGGTTTCAAGGCTACCTGCACATCCCTCCCTGTCGCCCGCCAGTCACCACCTTCTGTTCATCCTGTCCTGGACATCCCTTGGGTTTGTTTCCCCCTTTCCATTCCGGTGACACTTCCACCCTTTCTGGCGCCGCACTTTCTGACTTCTCACTGGTTTCCTTAGCTCTCCTCTCTTCCACTTCCCACAGACCTTTGCAAAGCTGATCATCAAGGAATGGCTCTCCAGTGACTTACAAAAGTACACAAATGAGATCCGGTCAGCCTGGCCTGTACTCTTCAATATCTGTGTCCAATTAACTTTTAAATCAACTGTACGTTTTTGTTTTGTTTTGTTTTGTTTTTTTGAGTTGGAGTCTCACCCTGTCGCCCAGGCTGGAATGCAGTGGCACACTCACAGCCACCACAGTACCGCACCTGGCAGCTGTATGTTTTAACATACACGGTATCTGGCTGAGCAAGGTGGTGCACACCTGTAATCCCAGAACTTTGGGGGGGTTGAGGCGAGAGGATCACTTGAGTCTAGGGGTTTGAGACCAGCCTGGACAACATAGTGAGACCTCATTGCTACCCCCAAAAAATTAGCTGGGCATGGTGGTGTGCCTGTAGTCCCAGCTACTCAGGAAGCTGAGGTGGAAGGATTCCCTGAGCCCAGGAGGTCGAGGCTGCACTAGCTGTGATCATGCCAATGCACTCCAGCCTGCGCAACAGAGTGAGAGCCTGACTCAAAAAAAAAAAAAAAAAAGTGGTTTCTGAAAGAGAAGAAACCACTTGATTTAGGGCAAACTTTTCCAAGACTAGACAGACCATTTGAGACTCATAAGAGGTCATTCCCAGGAAAAAATGTGCCTTTTCTGGGAAACACTTTGATCTGAGCACCTCCCAAAAGAAACACGATGAAGCCTAGTTGGTGGTACCATTTTTTTGCCATACTGCTTATAATGTACTTATTTTACTCTTTTTTTTTAGATTAGAACATACAGTTTATTCAAAAGTAAATTAGAGAGAGAGAAAAGAAGATTCACCTCCCCAAGGGAGGGGAGGGGGCTGAAGCTTAAG
The DNA here is from genome assembly GCF_000164805.1 of Carlito syrichta. Lineage (NCBI taxonomy): Eukaryota > Metazoa > Chordata > Mammalia > Primates > Tarsiidae > Carlito > Carlito syrichta. The sequence goes on from NW_007241263.1 coordinate 11,105, forward strand.
AAAACATGGCGTGGCCATACCTCAAAGAGCACATGGGCCACACCATGGCTTAGCAAGGCAATGGCCTATTTTACTCCTAATTCCCTCATTGGTATGTCAGCCAACCTCCCTCACAGGCAGGTCAAGAGAAGAATCTTTAGCAAACAGGCCTCTGGTGACAAGTTCTCCTGGGGTTTGTAGTTCTTTTATGTATTATTTTAAAATCCAGAGTCAAGATTCCTGTATTACACATTTGCACGCCTATCTAGTTATCTCCTTCCAGACGGCCTTCCAGAAAGATTACACTGTTGGCGTAAAAGTCACCAAAAGTCCCTGTGCTTTCAGCACATCTGTGTTAACCTTTACCGTTAACCTTTACCGTTTTTGACAAGTTGTTGACTCCTCGTTGCTTATTTTTACCTTTTCATTAACTACTAGTGAGAGTTAAAATAGTTTCATGTTTATTGGCAATTTATATATTTTTTCTTTTGTGCCCTGCTTCTGAGTTGTGTATTTGTATATTGACACATCTTTTATTAGAGTTTGAGAACTTTGTGTGTCAGGGATAACAAAACTTGTTCAAGTATGTTGCAACTATTTCCCACAACTTGTTGTTTGATTTTTTAGACTTTCTCAAGGAGAATTAAACCTTACTTCCGGTGTGTCATTAATTAACTTCTGTCTTAAGCATCTAGAGTGGTACCAGTTGCATAGCACTGGTAGATTTCAAAAATTACTCATTCAGTTGATTTTCTGTGTTGTGTGGTTCAGATGAGGAACCCCGGGTGACATTAGTTTTTACTGGCTTCACCCATTCTTCATTATTTGGATCATAATTCTATGCCTTGAATCATCTGGAGTTTATTTTACCATGTACAGTAAAATCATCATGTAATTTCATGACTCAGTCAGCTAGCTAGTTGTTCCAGTATCATTTATTTAATAGTCTAACTTGGCTCCATTGATTTTCAAAATCATATTTTTTTCCTATACTAAGTTCTCATTTTTATTTTATTTTATTTTTTGAGTTGGAGTCTCACTCTGCCACCCAGGCTGGAGTGCAGTAGCATGCTGGCCACTGCAGCCTCGACCTACTGGGCTCCAGTGATCCTTCCACCTCAGTCTTCCAAGTAGCTGGAACTACAGGCACGCACCTAAGTTCTCATTTATACGTGAGACAATTGAGGACTTCTAATTCTTTCCCATTGATTAGTTTCTCTATTCCAGTGCCAGCCCACAGTGTTTTAATGACTGAAAATTTGAGGATCTTATCTTTAAAATGTTTCATTTCCTTATCGGATACAAGGTGTGACTTAGTATTTCTTCCAGACTTCGTATGTCCTTCAGGAAAGTAATCTAAAAAACCCCCCAAAACACAACAAAACCAAATCTTAGTCGACATTTTATACATTACAAAACTTATATGTGCTCCTTGTAATGAGTTAGCTCAAAAGAAAAAACTACATACATATCTACACACACCCATATCTGGATTAATCACAAAATCTGCATGTTGAGAAAAAATTTTTTCAGAAAATACCTCCAGTGCACCATATCCTTTATAGAGTTTTTAAATATGCAACATAATTTTGAAATTGAAAAATGATATGTTTACTTGTGCATAGTGTATGCTAGAGTGTGCCCATATGGTACAAAATATGAAAATGCACACACCGGACAAGCACCAGTTTCAGGAGGGGAAGACAGCAATGTGACCTGGAGATGGACACAGGGTGCTCAGGTCTACCTGGGATACCTTTGTGTTTGTTATGGTAGACAGATCTAAGACCTTTTGGAATGTCTGAACTATTTTATAGTTGTGTAAATTAATTATCTTGCCCATTGACCCTTATACCCAACTCCACCATCGTGAGATAAACAACACTGTATCTGTCCACAACTTGTGCTCACAGAAAAATATGCAGACATACACACGCTAAAGGTGTTATTCCTTTTTAAAAAGAAAACTGAGGATGGGTGTGGTGACTCAAGCCTGCAATCCCAGCACTTTGGGAGGTCGAGGTGAGGGAATTGCCTGAGCCCACAGGTTCAAGAACAGCCTGGGCAACTTGGTGAGCCCTTATCTCTACAATAAATCCAAAAATAACTCTGCAGGGTGGTGCATGCCTGTAGTCCCAGCTACTTGGAAGGCTAAGGCGGAAGGATCACCTGAGCCCAGCAAGTCGAGGCTGCGGTGGCGGCCGTGAGCGTGCCACTGCCCTCCGGCCTCGGGGACAGAGTGAGACTCCTACTCAAAACTAATAAATAAAATTAAAGATTAAAAATACAACTGGGCTCCTATCATATGCATTAACTTCTTAATGTGTTTTAAAAAAGAACAACCTATGGGCACCTTGAGTGGACCATTCAGATTTTATTTTCATTGCGAAGGGGCACTTCGTGCAACCTGCCTCACACCAGACCTGGTG
>NW_007241263.1:14184-14751 GCF_000164805.1 Carlito syrichta
AAGGATCGCCGGAGCCCGGCAGGTCGAGGCTGCGGTGGCCGGGAGCCGCCACTGCACTCCGGTCTGGGCGACCGAGTGAGACTCCAGCTCAATAAATAAATAAATAAAATAAAACGGCCGGATGCAGTTGACTCACGTCTACAATCCCAGCACTTTGGGAGGCCGAGGCGCGGGGGCTCCCCGAGTCCGCGGGTTCAAGAACAGCCCGGGCGACTTGGCGAGAGCTCATCTCTACAGTAAGTTCAAAAAATAAGTTAGTTGGGCATGGTGGCGCGCGCCTGCGGTTCCTGCTACTTGGAAGGCTGAGGCGGAAGGATCGCCGGAGCCCAGTGGGTCGAGCCTGCGGTGGCCGGAGCGTGCCACTGCCTTCCAGCCTGGGCGACAGAGTGAGACCCTGACTCAAAAACAATTTTTAAACAGAAAACAAAATAAGGAAAGGAAACGGCTTGGAGCCGAAGCGGGTGTTCGTGCTGGGGGGCGGGAGCTGGCGCGGCCAGGCCGGGTGCTCGGCTCGGGGGCACCGGGCGATCGCGGGCGCCCGCACTGCTGCAGCCCCGGGGCTTGGGC
>NW_007241264.1:0-658 GCF_000164805.1 Carlito syrichta
AGCTAGGTAGCCAGCTTGTTAAGTCAGCTAGTTAAGTCAGCTGGCTAGCTAGTTAAGTCAACTAGTTAAGTCAGCTGGCTATTTTGTTAAGTCAGCTAGTTAAGTCAGTTGGCTAGCTGGTTAATTCAGCTAGTTAAGTCAGCTGGCTAGCTAGTTAAGTCAAGTAGTTAAGTCAGCTGGCTAGCCAGCTACCTAGCTGTGTATCTAGCTGTTAAGTCAGCTGGGTAGCCAACTGGCTAGCTAGTTAAGTCACCCTGTTAACTCAGCTTGCTAGCCAACTTGTTGCCTAGGTAGTTAGATAGTTAATTCAGCTGTTAAACCAGCGGGATACATAAGTAGCTATCTAGCTAAGTCAGCTGGTTAGCCACCTGGCTTGCTAGAGGTGTCAGCTAGTTAGGTCAGCTGGGTATCCAGTTATGTCAGCTGGCTGACCAACTGACATAACTGGGTATCCAGTTATGTCAGCTTGTTGAGTCAGCTGGCTAGCCAGCTGACTAGCTGGTTAAGTCAGCTAGCTAATCAGCTTGATAGCCACCTGACTAGGTAGCTGGCCAGCCAAGTGACTAAGTCAGCTAGCTAAGTCAGCAAGTTAAGACAGCTTCTAATTTAGTCAGTTGGTTAAGACAGGTAGCTAACTAGTTAGCTAAAGGTTTAAGTC
>NW_007241265.1:0-3801 GCF_000164805.1 Carlito syrichta
TCGCTGACATAAGTAGCTGATTTAACTAGCTAGTTACCTAGCTAGCCAGCTGACTAAACTAGCTGAAATAAGCAGTTAGTCTGCTGTCTAGCCATCTGAATTGACTAGATTTTTAACTAGATAGGGATATGGCTAGCCAGCTGATTTAATGAGGTAACTTAACTAGCTATCCAGCTGGTTAGCCACCTGACTTAACTGGTTAACGAGCTAGGCAGCTCGCCAGTCAGGTGACTAAACTAGCTGACTTAGCCAGATATCCAATTGGATATTCAGCTGACTTAACTAGCAGTCTATGCATCTTGCCACCTGGATAGCCAGCTGATTTAACTAACTGACTTAATTAGCTAGCCAGCTGGTTAGCCAACTGACTTAACTAGGTCACTAACTAGCCAGCCAGCTGGCTAGCCAGCTGACTTAACTAGATGACTTAATTAGCTTGTCTGCTTTCTAGCCAGTTGAATTAACTAGATTTCTAAATAGCTTGCCAGCTGGCTATCCAGCTGAATTAACCAGGTGACTTATCTTGCCAGCCAGCTGTCTAGCCAGCTGACTTAACTAACTGACTTAAGCAGCTAGTCAGCTGACTAGCCAGCTGACTTAACTAGCTGGCTATCTCTCTAGCCAGCTGGCTAGCCAGCTGTCTTACCTAGTTGACTTAAGCTAGCAAGCTGGCTAGCCACCTCACTTAGATTGCTAGCTATCAATGTAGCCAGTAGGCTAGCCATCTGACCTAACTAGTTGGCTTGAACAACTATCCTGCTGGCTAGCAAGCTAATTTATCTAGCTAGCTACCTACCTAGACAGCTTGCTAGACTGCTGGCGAAACTAGCTGACTAAAACAGCTAGCCAGTGGGCTAGCCAGCTGACTCAACTCACTGACAACACTAGATAGCCAGGTAGCTATCTAGCTGACTTAACTAGCTAGCTACCTACCTAGCCAACTGGCTAGCGAGCTATCTTAACTAGCTGAATTAACCAGCTATCCAGCTGGCTAGCCAACTGACTTTAGTTCACTATCTAGCTAGCCAGCTGCCTAACCAGCTGACTTAAGTAGCTGACTTAATCAGTGGCTAACTAGCTAGCCAGCTGACTTAAATAATTAGCTAACTAGCTAGCTACCTAGTTTGCCAGCTGACTTAGTTAGCTAACTAGCTAGCTACCTAGCTAACAAGCTGACTTAAGTAGTTAGCTGCCTTGCTTGTTGTCTGACTTAACCAGCTAGATAACTAGATAGCTTGTCATCTAACTTACTAGCTAGGTGACTTAATCATCTGACTTATATTGTTAGCTAATGAGCTGGTTAGCTGAATCAACCACCTGATTAACTCATTCACTATCTAGTTATCTAGGTGATCATCCAGCTGACTTAACTCGTTAGCTAACTTGCTAGTTAGCCTAGTCAATTAGGTGACTCAACCCATTTGCTAACCCTTGAGCTAGCTGACTCAACCCGCTGAATTAACCTATTAGTTAACTAGCTAACAACCTGATTCAACCTGCTGACTTAACACTTTAGCTAATTAGCTAGCTAGCTGTCTTAACCAGTGGAATAATTTGAGGCTGACTTAACTAGCTGATTTAGCTACCAGACTTAATTACTTAGCTAGCTGACTTCCCTGGCTGATTAACTAGTTAACTATCTGACTTACCTACCTGAATTAAATAGTTAGCTAACTATTTAACTGGCTGAATAACCAGCTGACTTAACTAATTAACTAACTAGTTAGGTAGAAAATTAAGTATCTGAATTAAATTGTTAGCTAACAAGTGAGCTCTCTGACATAGGTAGCTGACATAGATATCTAGCTAGCTAGCCAGCTGACTTAGCTAGCTGACTTAACTAGTTGGCTAATCAGATAGCTAGCTGACTTAACGACTTGGTTAATGAGTTATATAACTGTTTTAACGAGTTGGTAAATGAGTTAAATAGCTGACTTAACTAGATGTTAACCGAGTTAGCTAGGTGACATAACTTGTAGGCTGACGAGTTGGCTGACTAGTTAGCTGGTTTAACACGTTGGCTGACTACTCAGGTGACTTGTTAGCTGGGTTAACAAACTGGCCAACTAGTCGACCCACTATTTAGCTGGGTTAACTAGTTGAATGACGAGTTGGCCCCTATTTAGCTCGGTTAAGTAGTTGGTTGGCTAGTTTGCTGACCTAACTAGTCAGTCGACTACTTGGTAGACTACTTAGCTGACTGAACTAGTCTGCCGACTAATTAGCTGACATAACTTGTCAACTGACAAATTGGCCCACTAGTCGGGCGATTGGTTAGCTTACTTAATTAGTGGGCCGGCTAGTAGGCCAAATGTTTAGCTGAATTAACTAGTCGGCTGGAAAGTGAGCAAACAGGTGAACTGACATAACGAGTTGGCAGGTGAGGGAGGCGACTGGTCTGCTGAATTAACTAGTTAGCCGGCTAATGAGCCTACTCGTGCTCTCCCGTAACTAGTTGGCTGGTGAGTGATCCGACCGATGAGCTGTCTTAACTAGTTGGCTGGTGAGTAAACAACAAGTTAGCTGACCTTTTGGGCTACAAGCAAGAGGACAAGTTAGTTGACCTGATGGCTGGCGAGCAAGCCAACTAGTTTCCTGAGTGGTTTGCATGCGAGTGAGTCTACTAGTTAGCTAACCTGATGGAAAGTGAGTGAGCCCAGTAGATACCTGACCAGCTAGCTGAATTGTGAGCTGACTAGTTAGCTAAGTACCTAGCTGATTTGCTAGCTGACGTAATTAGCTAGCTGACTAGCTAGCTGGCTATATAGCTGACATAATTAGCTAGCAAAAAAGCTATCTAGCTGTTTAGCTAGCTGATTTAAATAGCTAGGTAACTGGTTAGTTAGCTGGCTAGCAGACTTAAATATCAAGCTGACTAGCTAGCTTACTACCTAGCAGACTTAGCTAGCAAGCTGACTAGGAAACTGACTAGTTAGCTGACTTTACATGCTAGCTGAATATTTACCTGACTAGCTAACTGACTTAACTACTAGCTGGCTAGTTACCTGTTTTAACTAGCGGACTAAATATTTGACTGGCTAGCTGGCTAGCCAGCTGAATTAACTAGCTAGCTACCTTGTTGACTAGATGTCTAGACAACTGGCATAACTAGCTAGCTACCTGGCTGGCTAGCTGCCTAGGCAGCCAGGTAGCTAGCTAGCTGGCTGGGCACCTGGCTAGCCTGCTGGCTTAACTAGCCAGCTGGCTGGCTGGACAGTGGAATAGACAGCTGGCTTAACTAGGCAGGAACACTGCTGGTCAACTGGCTAGCCAGCCAGCTTAACTAGTTAGACACCTACACGACCAGCCTGCTAAACAACTGGCTAAACTTTCCAGCCACCTAGCTAGCCTGTCAGCTAACCAGCTGACGTAACTAGCTGGCATAACTAGATTGCCAGCTTTCTAGCAAGTTGAACTAACTAGCTTGCTACATAGCTAGCCAGCTGGCTACTGAGCTGAATTTCTAGATGACATATCTAGGTAGTCAGCTGTCTAGCCAGCTGACTTAAATAGCAAGCTACCAAGATAGCCAGCGGGCTAGTCATCTGACTTAACTTGGTCACTTAAGTATATAGCCAGCTGGCTAGACAGCTGACAGAACTAGCCAGCTACCTAGCTAGCATGCTGGCTCACCAGATGACTTAATTATCTGAAATAACTAGCTAGCTAGCTGGCTAGCCAGCTGACTTAATTGCCCAGCTACCTAGCTAGCAAGTAGACTAGCCAGCTGACTTAACTACATGACATAACGAAGTATCCAGCTGGATAGCCAGCATACTTAACTAGCTAGCTACCTAGCTA
>NW_007241265.1:3821-8994 GCF_000164805.1 Carlito syrichta
TCCCAGCTGGATAGCCAGCTGACTAAACTAGCTGCCATAACTAGAAGCCTGATGGCTAGCCAGCTGACTTAACTAGCTACATACCTACATAGTTGACTGGCTTGCCAGCTGACTTAAGTACTTAACTACCTAGCTAACCTGCATGGCAGCCAGCTGACTTAACTAGATGACTTAGCTAGCTAAACAGCTTGCAGTCCATCTGATTTAACTAGCTTTTGAACTAACTAGCAAGCTGGCTAGACATCTGACTTAGCATGCTGACTTAACTAGCTACTCAACTGATTAGCCAGCTGACTAAACTAGCTGAATTAACTACTGGCCATCTGCTTAGCCAGCTGATTTAATTGCCTAGATATCTAGCTAGCCAGCAGCCATGCCAGCTGACTTAGCTAGATGACTTAACTAAGTAGCCCGCTGACTAGCCAACATACTTAACTAACTCTGTACATACCAAGACAGCTGAATAGCCAGCTGACTTAATTAGCTGACATAACTAGCCTGATGACTAACCAGCTGAGTTAACGAGTTACATACCTACATAGCCCACTGCCTTGCCAGTTGACTTAACAACCTAACAACCTAGCTAATCTGCTGGCCAGTGAGCTGACTTAACTAAGTGACTAAACTAGCTAGCCATCTGGCTGGCCAGCTGACTTAACTAGATAGATACCCTGACAGGCATCTGACTAGCCAGCTGTCTTAACAAACTCACTTAACTAGCTAGTGAGTTGACTTAACTAGTTGACTTAACTAGCTAGCTACCTAGTTAGCCAGCTGACTTAAATATCTGACATTATTAGCTAGCAACCTAGCTAGTCAGGTGACTGGCCAGCTGACTTAACTAGCTGACTCAACCAGCTAGCCAGATGGCTAGACAGCTACCTTAACTAGCTGACTCAACTAGATAGCCAGCTGGCTGCCCAGCTGAATAAATTAGCTGACTTAACCAGCTAGCCAGTAGTGTAGCCAGCTGACTTAACTAGCTGTCCAGATGAGAAGCAAGCTGAATTAAGTAGCTGTATTAAATAGTTAGGCAGCTGGATAGGCAGCTGACTTACCTAACTTGCTACCTATCTAGACAGTTGGATAGCCAGCTGACTTAATTAGTTGACTTAACCAGCTAGCCACCTGGCTAGCCAGCTGAATCCACTAGTTGACTTGACTAGTTAGCCAGCTGGCTAGCTATCTGACTTAACTAGTTCTCTACCTAACTAGCTCACAGTTAGCCAGTTGACTTAACAAGTTGACTTAATTAACTAACCAGTTGGCTAGTCAAATGACTTTAACAGGCTTGCTACCTAGTTAGCCAGTAGGCTAGCCAGCTGACTTAACTAGGTGACTTAACTAGCTAACCAGGTGTCTAGTCAGTTGATTTAAGTAGCAAGCTACCTTGCTGGCCAGCTGGCTAGGCAGCTGACTTAACTAGGTGTCTCAACTTGCTAGCCAGCGGGTTACACATCTGACTTAACAATCTAGCGACCTAGCTGGCCAGGTGTCTAGGCAGCTGACTTAAGTAGGTCTCTTTACTAGCTAGCCAGCTGTCTATCAGGCTGACCTAACTACCTAGCTACCTAGCTAGGCAGCTCGATATCCAGCTGTCTTCACTAACTAGCTACCTATGTAGCCCACTGCTTGCCAGCTGACTGAACTACCCAGCTACCTAGCTAACCCGCTGGCTACTGAGCTGACTTAACTTGGTTACTTAACTAGCTAGCTAACTAGCTAACCAGCTGACTTAACTAACTAGCTTCCCAGCTAAGCAACTGGCAAGCCAGCTGACTCAAATCACTGACTTAACTAGATAGCAAGCTGACTTAACTAGCTTACTTAACCAGCTAGCTACCTAGCTAGACAGCTGGGTAACTAGCTGTTTTAAACATCTAGCTACCTAGCTAGCTATCCAGCTAGTCAGCTGCCATAACTAGCTGACTTAACTAGCTACCCAGCTGATATAACTAGCTGACTTACATAGCTAGCTTCCTAGCCAGCCAGCTGACTGAACTAGCTGAAATAACTAGCTGGCCAAATGACTAGCCATCTAACTTAACTAGCTTTTTAACTAGCTAACCAGCTAGCTTGATGAGTTGACTTAACGACCTAGCCTGTTGGTTGCCAGTTGTCTTAATGAGTTGACTTAAGTACCTAGCCTGCTGGTTGCCAGCTGACTTAAATAGCTGACTTAACCAGCTACTCAGCTGGCTACCCAGCTGACTTAAATAGCTGGCTACCTATCTAGCCAGCTAGTTAGCCAGCTGACTTACCTTGCTCACTTAAGATAGCAAGCTGGCTAGCCAGCTACTAATCTAGCTAGCTACCTACCTAGCCAGCAGGCTAGCCAACTGACTTAACTTGGTGAATTTAACAGCTAGCCTGCTGGCTAGCAAGCAGACTTTTCTTACTCACTACCTACCTACCCAGATGGCTAGACAGATGACTAAACTAGACGATTTAAGCAACTAGCCAGTTGGCTACCCAGCTGACTTAACTCACAGACATCATTAGCTAGCCAGGTAGCTATCTAGCTTACTTAACTATCTAGTTACCTACCTTGCCAGTTGGTTTGCCAGTTCTATTAACTAGCTGAATTAACCAGCTAACCAGCTAGCTAGTAAACTGACTTAACTTACTCACTACCTAGCTAGCCAGCATCCGTAAATTGTTAGCTAACTAGCTAGCTAACTAGCTAACAAGCTGACTTAAATAGTTACCAGGCTAGCAAACTAGCAGATTTAACAAGCTGGCTGACTAGTTATCTTGCTCATTTTCTAACGTACTTTCTAGGTGACTTAATCATTTGACTTAACTTGTTATCTAACAAGCTAGCTAGCTGACACAGCCAGCTGACTTAACTCATTAGCTAACTAGCCAGCTAGGTGACTCATCCATCTGACTTATCTCATTAGCTAACTAGCTAGCTAGCCTACTCATTCAGCTGAATCACCCCATTTGCTGACTAGCTAGCTATCTCACTCAACCAGCTGATTTAACCTGTTAGTTAACTAGCTAACTACCTGACTCAACGTGCTGATGTATCCCATTCGCTCACTAGCTAGCTAGCTGTATTAACCAGCTGACTAATTTAGAACGTTGACTTAACTGGCTGACTTAGTTAGCTGACTTAAATATTTAGCTAGCTGAATTAACTAGCTGACTTAACACATTAGCTAGCTGACTTTACGTGAATTAGTTAGCTAACTATTTAACTAGCTGAATTACTAGCTGATTTAATAATTAGCTAAGTACTTAGGTAGCAGACTTAAGTAGTTGACTTAAATTGTTAGCTAACTATTGAGCTAGCTGACTTAACTAGATAGCTATTTAGCTAGCTGACTTAGCTAGCTGACTTATCTACTTGGATAATGAAATAGCTAGCTGACTTAATGAGTTGGTTAAGGAGTTAGATAACTGTCTTAACTTGTTGGGAAACGAGTTAAATAGCTGGCTTGACTACTTGGCTAACGAGTTAGCTAGGTGACAACATTTTAGCTGATGAGTCGGCTGACTACTTAGCTCGTTTAACATGTTGACTGACTACTCGGCTGATTTGTTAGCTGGCTTATCAAGTTAGATCACTAGTTGGCCGACTAGTTAGCTGGGTCAACGTGTTGACTGATGAGTTGGCCCACTAGTTAGCTCGGTTAACTAGCTGTCTGCTGGTTTGATGACCTAATTAGTCAGTCAACTAGTTCACCAACTTGTTAGCTGGCCTAACTAGTCGTCTTACTAGTTAGCTGAGCTAACTTGTCAGCTTCAAGTTGGTCGACTAGTTGGTCGATTGGTTAGCTGACTTAGTTGACCAGCTAGTCCACTGACTGGTTAGCTGACTTAACTAGTCGGCCAGCGAGTGAGCCAACAGGTTAGCTGACTTAACAAGTCAGTTGGCGAGTGAGCCGACTGGTCATCTGACTTAACTAGTTGGCTGGTGATTGAGCTGGCATGTCACATGACTTAAGTAGTCGGCCTGCAAGTAAGCCAACTGGTGAGCTGACTTAACTAGTTGGCCAGTGTGTAAGCTGACTGGTCAGCCAAATTAAGTCATTTGGCATGTGAGCCGACTGGTCAGAAGATTTAACAAGACGGCCAGCGAGTGAACTGACCGGTGAGCCAACTTAAATACTTGGTTGACAAGTGAGCAAAAGGGTGAGCTGCCTTAACTAGTCATCTGGATAGCAAGCCAAATGCTGAGCTGACTTAACTAGTTGGCTGACAACCAAGGCGACTATTCAGCTCTCCTGTTGGCTTGCGAGCAAACCAACAAGTTAGTTGACCTATTGGCTGGCGAGGGAGTCAACTAATTTGCAGACCAGTTACCAGGTGAGGGAGCCGACTAGTTAGCAGACATGATGGAAAACATGCGAGCCCACTAATTAGCTGACAAGTTAACTGAGTTGCTAGCAGACTAGATAGCTAGACAACTAGCTGATTTGCTTGCTGACTTAACTAGCCAGCTGACTAGCTAGCTGGCTTATTGCTGACATAACTAGGTAGCAAACAAGCTATCTATCTGTCTAGCCAACTGACTTAACTAGCTAGATAACTGGCTAGTTTGCTGGCTAGCTGAATTAACTAGCTAGCTGACGATCTAGCAGACTAGCTAGATGAATTAAGTAGCTAGCTGGCTAGCTAGCTGGCTTAACTAGTTGAGGAGGTAGTTGACTGGCTAGCAGGCTAACCAGCTAACTTAATTAGCTAGCTACCTGGTGGGATTGATGACTAGCCAGCTGGCTTAACTAGTTAGCTGCCTATCAGGCTAGCTGGCTAGGCAGATGGCTAGCTAGCTAGTGGGCTGGCCAGCTAGCTAGCCAGCCAGCTTAAATAGCCAGGCGGCTGGCTGGACAGTAGGATAGCGAGCCTGCTTAACTAACCAGCCACCCTGATTCTCAGCTGGTTAGCCAGCTGGTTTAACTAGCTGGCCAACTATCAGACCAGCCTGCTAACCAGCTGGCTTAACTTGCCAGTCACCTAGCTAGCTTTCTGGCTAACTAACTGACTTAACTAGCTGACTTAACTAGATAGCCATCAGGCTAGCCAACTGGCTTAACTAGCTAGCCACCTAGCTAGCCATCTGTCTAACCAGCTCACTTATCTTCCAGAATTAACTAGGTGGCCATCTGGCTAGCCAGCTGACTTAATTAGATAGCTACATACCTAGCCAGGTGGCTAGCCAGCTGAA
>NW_007241265.1:9401-13993 GCF_000164805.1 Carlito syrichta
TCAGGTGTCTAGCCTGCTGATTTAATTAGTTAAATACATATGTATCCCACATGCTTGCCAGCAGACTTAATTATCTAGTTACCTAGGTATCCAGCTGGCTAGTGAGCTGACTTAACTAGGTAATATAACTAGATAGCCAGTTAGCTAGTCAGCTGACTTAGTGAGTTAGCTACACAGCTAGGCAGCTGGCTTTCCAGCTGAATTAACTAGCTGACTTAACTAAATAGCCAGCTGACTTAACTAGCTGAAATAACTACCTAGTCAGCTGTGTAGTCAAATTACTTAACTAACTTTTTAATTAGCTAGCGAAATGCTTAACCAACAGACGTTATGAGGTGAATTAACTAGCTAGCCAACTGGTTAGGCAGCTGACTTAACTAGTTGATTAATGAGCTAGGAAGCTGGCCAAGCATTTGACTAAACTAGCTGAATTAACTAGTAATCCAGCTGGCTAGCCAGCTGACATAACTAGCTCTCTACCTCTCCAGTCACCTGGATAGCCAGCTGAGTTAAATAGCTGACTTAACTAGCTAGCCAGCTGGCTAGAGAACTGACTTAACTACGTCACTACCTGTCATAACTAGCTGGCTTTACTAGCTGGCCTGTTTTCTAGCCAGCTGAATTAACTAGCTTGTTACATAGCTAACCATCTGGCTATGCAGCTGAATTAAATAGGTGACATATCTAGGTAACCAGCTGTCTAGCCAGCTGAATAAATATCAAGCTACCTAGCTATGCAGTGGGCTAGTCAGCTGGCTACACAGTTCATATAACTAGCTAGCTACCTAACTAACATGCTGGCTAACAAGCTGATTTAACTAACTGACTTAACTAGCTAACCAGGTGGCTAGAGGTCTGACTTAATTGCCTAGCTACCTAGCTAGTGAGCAGGCTAGCCATCTGACTTAACTAACAGACTTAATGAAGTAGCCAGCTGTTTAGCCAGCAGACTTAATGAGCTATCTACCTAGCTAGACAGCTAAATAGCAGGCTGACTTAACTAGCTGACATAAGTAGACTCTGGATGGCTAGCCAGCTGTCTTAACTAACTACCTACTTACATAGCCCACTGGTTGGCCAGCTGACTTAACAACCTCACTACCTAGCTAACCTGCTGGCCATAGAGCAGACTTAACTAGGTGACTTTAATAACTAGCCAACTGGCCAGTCATCTGACTTAACCAGCTAGCTAGCTAGTTAGCTTATTCCTTATTTAATGTGCTAGCTACCTTTCTTAATTATCTGGCTTAACTTGTTAACTAACAAGCTAGCTAGCTGACTCAACCAGCTTACTTAACTCGTTAACTAACTAACTAGCTATCTGACTCATCCAGCTGACTTAACTCATTATCTTACTAGCTAGATAGCTTACTCATCCAGCTGACTCTACCCGCTTGCTAACCAGCTATCTAGCTGACTCAATCAGCTGAATTAATCCTTCAGTTAACTAGCTAACTACCTGACACAACCTGCTGACTTGACCCATTAGCTAACTAGCAAGCTAACTGTCAACCAGCTGACTAAGTAAGAAAGCTGACTTAACTAACTTACTTAGGTAGCTGAATTAACTGGCTGACTTAACTACTTAGCTAGCTGACCTAACTACCTGAATTAAAAAGTTAGCTAACTATTTAACTAGCTGAATAACTAGCTGACTTAACTAATTAGCTAACTAGTTCGGTAGCAGACTTAAGTAGCTGACTTAAATATTTAGCTAATTATTGAGCTAACTGACTTAGCTGACTTAGCTAGCTAGCTGTTTAGCTATCAGACTTAGCTGACTTAACTAGTTGGCTAATGAGATAGATAGCTGATTTAATGAGTTGGTCAACTAGTTAGCTAACTGTTTTAACTAGTTGATAAACGAGTAAATTAGCCAACTTAACTCGTTGGTTAACGAGTTAACTAGGTGACAACTTGTTGGCTGACAAGTCTGTCTACTAGTTAGCTAGTATAACACGTTGGCTGACTACATGTCCGATTTGTTAGCTGGCTTAACAAGTTGGCCAATTAGACGGCCGATTAGTTAGCTGGATCAATAAATTAACTTATAAGTTGGCCAACTAGTTAGCTCGGTTAATGCGTTGGCATTCTGGTTTGCTGAACTAACTATTCAGCCGACTTGTTGACCAATTATTTAGCTGGCCTAACAAATAGGCTTACTAGTTAGCTGAGCTAACTTATCAGCTGACAAGTTGACTGACTAGTAGACCGATGGGTTAGCTAACTCAACTAGTTGCCTGGCTAGTAGGCTGAGCATTTAGCTGACTTAACTAGTCGGCCTGGTGTGAGCCGACAGTTGAGCTGACTAAACAAGTCGGCTGGTGAGTGAGTTGAATAGACAGGTGATTTAACTAGTCAGTCAGCAAGTGAACCGACTTGTCAGCTGATTTAACAAGTCAGCCAGTGAGTGAGCTGACCTGTCACCTGACTTACCTAATCGGCCGGCGAGTGAGCTGACTGGTCAGCTGAATTTAGTTGGCTTGCGAGTCAGCCAACAGCTCAGAAGAATTAACTAGTTGACCGACAATTGAGCCGACCTGTGAGTCAAGTTAACTAGTCGGCCTGCCAGGGAGCCGAAGGGTGAGCTGCCTTAACTAGTCAACCAGTGAACGAGCCAGCTTGTGAGCTGATTAACTAGTCAGCTGGTGGGGAAGACGACTAGTTAGCTGACCTGTTGTCCTGCGAGAACACTGACAAGTTAGTTGACCTGTTGGCTGGCGAGCGAGCTGACTATTTTGCTGACTGGTTGAAAGGTGAGTGAGCCGACTAGTTAGCTGGCCTATTGGAAAACGAGCAATCCCACTAGTTAGCTGACCAGAGAGCTGAGTTGCCAACCGACTAGTTAGCTAAATAACTAGCTGATTTGTTAGCTGACTTAGGAGCTAACTGACTAGCTAGTTGACTATCTAGCTGACATAACTAGCTAGCAAAAAATCTATCTAGCTGTCTAACTAGCTGACTTAATTAGCTTGTTAACTGGGTAGTTAGCTGGCTAGCTGACTTAACTGCCTAGAAGAATAGCTAGCTGATTTGCTAGCTGACTTTACTAGCTAGCTGACTAGCAAAATGACTAGCTAGCTGACATAACTAGGTAGCTAAATAGTTAGCTGACTTTCTAGTTGACTTAATTAGCTAACTGGCTAGATAACTGACTTAATAACCTGACTAGCTAGTTGACTTGCTAGCTGGCTATCCAGCTGACTTAACTAACTAGCTCACTGGTTGGCTAGATGGCTAGCCAGCTGTCTTAGCTAGCTAGCTACCTGGCTGGCTAAATGCTAGGCAGCCGACTAGCTGCTAGCGGGATGACCAACTGGATATCTAGGCAGCTTAAATATCCAGCCGGATGGACGGACAGTCGGATTGGCAGCCAGCTTAACCAGCCAGCCAGCCTGCTGGTCAGCTAGTTAGTCAGCCAGTTTAACTAGCTGGCCATCTACATGACCAGCCTGCTAACCAGCTGGATTATTTTTCCAGCCACCTAGCTAGCAAACCGGCTAACTAGCTGACTTAACTAGTTGACTTCACTATATAGCTATCTGGCTAGCCAGCCGACTTAACTAGCTATCTACCTAGCTAGCCACTTGGCTAGCCACTTGAATTAACTAGCAGAATTAACGAGATAGACCCCTGGCTAGCCAGTTGACTCAACTAGGTGACTGAACTCGTTAGCCAGCTGGCTATCCAGCTGATATAACTAATTTACATCACTAGCTAACGAGGTGGCTAGCCAGCTGAATTAACTAGTTAGCTACATACATAAACTACATGCTTGTCGACTGACTTAACAATCTAGCTAACTAGTAGTACAGCTGCCTAAAATCTGACTTAATTAGGTCACCTAATTAGCTAGTCAGCTGGATAGGCAGCTTACTTAACTATCTGACTTAACTAGCTAGCCAGCTGACTTAATTAACTGACTTAACTCGCTAGTTACCTAACTAGCCAGCTGACTTTACTAGCTGAAATAACTAGCTAACTGACTTATCTAGCTGACTTAACTAGTCAGCTAGCTGACATAACTAGCTGAGTTAACTAGCTAGCTACCTAGCTAGCCAGCTGAATTAACCAGCAGAAATACCTAGCTAGACAACTGTTTAGCCAAATGAATTAAATAGCTTTTTAACCAGCTAGCGAGCTGGCTAACCAACTGACTACAACAGGTGACTTAACTCACTAGGTAACTGGTTAGCCAGCTGACTTAACTAGTTGATTAACCAGCTAGTCCACCTACCTCACCAGCCTGCTAACCAACCGGCTTATCTTGCCATCAACCTACATGCCAGCAACCTAGCTAGGCAGCCGGCTGTCTAGCTGACTTAACTAGATAGACATCTGGCTAGCCAGCTGGATTAACTAGCTAGACACCCAGCTAGCCAGCTGGCTAGCCGGCTCACTTAACTTGCTGACTTAACTAGCTTACCAGCTGGCTAGCCAGCACACTTAATTAGCTAGCTACCCTCCTAGCCATGTGGCTAGCCAGCTGACTTAACTAGCCTACTTAATGAGCTGGCCAGCCGGCTATGCAGCTGACTTAACTAGTTAGCTTCCTAGCTACCCATATGGCTAGCCACTTGAATTAACTAGCT
>NW_007241265.1:15398-16110 GCF_000164805.1 Carlito syrichta
GTCTAGCCAGCTGACGTAAGTAGCTAGCTACCTAGCTAGCCACTGGATAGTCAGCTGACTTAAATAGGTGACTATTCTAGATTGCCAGTGGGACAGACAGTTGACTTAAGTATCTAGCTACCTAACTAGCCAGCTGTCTACCCAGCTGAATTAACCAGCTGACTTAACTAACTAGCTACCTACATAGCCTGCTGTCTTGCCAGCTGACTTAACTACTTAGCTATCTAGATAACCAGCTGGCTATTGAACTGACTTAACTAGGTTATTTAACTAACTAGTTAACTGGTTAGCCAGCTGACTTAACTAGCTAGATACCCAGTTAGGCAGCTGGCTCACCAGTTGACTTAACTCACAGACTTAACTATCTATCAAGCTTACTTAACTAATTGACTTAACCAGCTTGCTACCAATCTAGTCAGCTGGCTTAACTAGCTAGCCTAACTAGTTTGCTACCAGGCTAGTTCTCTAGCTAGCCACCTGACTTAACTAGCTGACATTACTAGCTAGCTGACATAACTAGCTGTCTTATGTAGCTTGATAACTAGCTAGCCAGTTGACTTAACTAGCTGAAATAACTAGCTAGCCAGATGGCTACCCACCTGACTTAATTAGCTTTTTAACTAGCTAACCAGCTGTACAGCCAACTGACTTAATAAGTTGACTTAACTAGATAGGCAGCTGAATTTTACTAGCTGACTAGCTAGTTGACTGG
>NW_007241266.1:0-10165 GCF_000164805.1 Carlito syrichta
TTAAGTAGCTGTCTAGCAAGTTGGCTGGATAGCTGGCAAGCCAGCTGACTTAAGTAGCTAGCCAAATGTTTGGTAAACTGTTAGACATCTGGCTTAAGTAGCTAGCTACCTGGCTGGCTTGCAGGCTAGGAAGCCAGCTATGCAGCTAGCATGCTAGACAGTTGGCTAGCAAGCCGGCTTAATTAGGAAGTCTGCTGGCTGGACAGTTGGATAGCCAGCTGGCTTAACTAGTCAGCCACACTGCTGGTCAGTCAGCTAGCCAGCTGGCTTAACTAGCTGGCCACCTACCTGACAAGCCTGCTAACCAGCCAGCTTAACTTGCCAGCCACCTAGTTAGCCAGCCGGCTAACTAGCTGACTTAACTAGCAGAATTAAATAGATAGCCATCTGGCTAGTCGGCTGGCTTAACTAGCTAGCCACCTACCTACCCAGTTGTCAAGCCAGCTCACTTAACTCACTGACTTAATGAGATAGCCAGCCAGCTAACCAGCTACCTTAATTAGCTAGCTACCTAATGAGCCAGGTGGCTAGCCAGCTGACTTAACTAACTGACTTAACCAGGTAGCCAGATGACTAGTCAGCTGACTAAAGTAGTGAGCTACCTAGCTGGCCAGTTGGCTAGCCACATGAATGAATTAGCTGACATAACAAGCTAGCCAGCTGGTTAGCCAACTGATTCAACTAGTTGACATAATTTAGTGGGCTGGTTAGTGAGCTGACATAACTAGCTGGCAATACTAGCTAGCCTGGTGGCTAACCAGTTGACTTAACTAGCTAGCTACCTAGCTAGCCAGCTAGGAATCCAGATGAATTCACTAACTGACTTAAATAGCTAGCCAGCTGCCTATCCAACTGACTCATCTAGTTCGCTACTTAGCTAGCATAACTACTTAGCTAGCATAACTGTCTAGCTACCTAGTTAGCCAGCTGGATAGCCAGATGACTTATCTAGTTAGCTACCTCAATAACCCGCTGGCTTGCCAGCTGACTTAACTACCTAACTTTCTAGCTAACAAGCTGGCTAGCGAGTTGACCTAACTAGGTGACATAACTAGCTAGTCAGCTAGCTTTCCAGCTGACTTAACTAGCTAGCTACCCAGATAGGCAGGTGGCTAGCCAGCTGACTTAACTTCCTGACTTAACTAGCTAGCCAGCTGATGTAACTAGCTGACATAACTATCTAGCTACCTAGCACACCAGCTGAATTTACTAGCTGAAATAACTAGCTAGCATCCTAGCTAGCTATCTAGCTAGCTAGCTGACGTTACTAGCTGAAGAAACTAGCTAGATAACTGACATAACTAGCTGACTTAACTAGCTGGCTACCTAACTAGCCAGTTGACTTTATAACAGAAATCACTAGCCAGACAGCTGTCTAGCCCTCTGAATTAAGTACCATTTTAACTATCTAGCGAGCTGGTTAGCCAACTGACTTAACAAGGTAACTTAACTATCTGGCTAGCTGGTTAGCCAACTGATTAATCAACTAGTTGATTAACATGCTAGGCAGGTGCCCAGCAGGGTGTCTAAACTAGCTAGGTTAACTAGTTATCCAGCTGGCTAGCCAGCTGACTTAAATAGCTCTCTAACTATCTAGCCATCTGGATAGCCAACTTTCTTAACTAGCTGACTTAATTAGCTAGCCAGCAGGCTAGCCATCTGACTTAATTAGGTCACTACCTAGCTGGACAGCTGGCTAGCCAGCTGACTTAACTAGTTGTTTTAACTAGCTGGTCTCCTTTTTAGCCAGTTGAATTAACTAGCTTGCTACATAGATAGCCAGCTGGTTATCCAGCTGAATTAACTAGGTGACATCTTGCTAGCAAGCCATCTAGTGAGCTGACTTAACTAGCAAGCTACCTAGCCAGCTAGCTGGCTAGTCAGCTGAATTAACTTGGTCATTTAACTATCTAGCCAGCAGGCTAGACAGCTGAGATAACTATCTAGCTACCTAGATAGCATTCTTGCATGCCAGCTGACTATACTAGCTGAATTAACTAGCTAGCCTGCTGGCTATCAGCAGACTTAAGTTCCTAGATACCTACCTAGCCAGCAGGCTAGGCAGCTGACTTAACTAGCTGACTTAATGAAGTATCCAGCTGGCCCCAGCAGACTTAACAAGCTAGCTACCTAGAAAGACAGGTGAATAGCTAGCTGACCTACCTAGTTGACATAACTAGACACCAGATGGCTAGCCAGCTGACTTAACTACCTACCGACCTACATAGCCCGCTGGCTTGTCAGCTGACTTAACTACCTAACTACCCAGTTAACCTACTGGCAAGTGAGTTGACTTAGCTAGCTGACTTAACCAGCTAGCTACCTAGCTAGCCTGCTGACATAGCTGACTGGCTTAACTAGCTAACTTCCTAGCTAGTTATCTTAACTAGCTGACTTAACTAGCAAGCTGACATGACTAGCTAACTTATATAGCTAGCTTCCTAGCTAGCCAGCTGACTTAACTAGCTGAAATAACTAGTTAGACTGATTACTACCCATCTGACTTAACTAACTTCTTACCTAGCTAACCAGCTGGATAGCCAACAGACTTAACGAGCTGACTTCACTAGCTCACCAGGTGGTTGCCAGTTGAGTAAACTAGCTGATTTAACCAGCAAATCAGCGGCTAGACATCTGCCTTAAATAGATGGCTACCTATCTAGCCTCCTGACTAGCCAACTGACTTACCTGGCTGATTTAAGTTAGCAAGTTGGCTAGCCAGCTCACTTAAGTAGCTAGCTAACTACCTAGCCAGCAGGCAAACTTGCTGACTTAACTAGCTGAATTAAACAGTTAGCCTGCTGGCTAGCATGCTGACTTATCTAGCTAGCTGCCTACCTAGCCAGCTGAGTAAAGTAGCTGACTTAACCAGCTACCCAGTTGGCTAGCCAACTGACGTAGCTCACTGATATTACTAGCTAGCCAGTTAGCTATCTAGCTAACTTAAGTAGCTACCTACCTATGTTGCCAGTTGGCTTGCCAGCTCTCTTAACTAGGTGAATTAACCAAGTAGTCAGCTGGCTAGTCAACTGACTTAATTGGCTGACTACCCAGCTAGTCATCTGGCTACTCAGCTGACTTAACTAGCTGACTTAACTAGCAATTGGCCTAGCAAGCCAGTTGTCTTAAATAGTTAGCTAACTAGCTAGCTACCTAGCTAGCCAGCTGACTTAAGTAGTTAGCTAACTACCTAGCTACCTAGCTAACAAGCTGACTTAAATAGTTAGCTGCCTAGCTAGCTGGGAGACTTAACCAGATGGATACGTAGTTAGCTTACTCATTATCTAACATGCTAGCTAGCTGACTTAATCATCTGACTTAACTCATTATCTAATGAGCTAGCTAGCTGACTCAACCAGCTGACTTAACTCATTAGCTAACAAGCTAGCTAACTGACTAATCCAGATGAATTAACTGGTTAGCTAACTAGCTAGCTAACATACTCAAACAGCTGACTCAACGTGTTTGCTAACTAGCTAGCCTGCTGACTCAACCAGTTGACTTAACACGTTACTTAACTAGCTAACTACCTGACTCATCCTGGTGACTTAACCCATTAGCTAGCTAGCTAGCTAGCTGTCTTAACCAGCTGACTAAATTAGAAGTTGACTTAACTAGCTGACTTAGCTAGCTGACTTAACTACATAGCTAGCTAACTTAACTGATTGACTTAACTAGTTATCTAGCTGACATAGCTATCTGAATTAGTTAGCTAACAATTTAACTAGCTGAATAACAGCTGACTTAACTTATTAGCTAACTAATTAGTTAACAGACTAAAGTACCTGACTTAAATAGCTACCAAACTAGTTAGCTAGCTGTCTTGGCTAGCTGATTTAGCTAGCTAGCTAGTTAGCAAGCTGACTTAGTTAGTTGACTTAACTAGTTTGCTAACGAGATAGATAACTGACTTAACGAGTTGGTTAACGAGTTTGCTAACTGTTTTAAAGATTTGGTAAATGAGTTAACTATCTGTCTTAATTAGTTGGGTAACGAGTTGGGTAGGTGACAACTTGTCTGATGATTCGGCCGACTACTTATCTGGTTTAACACGTTGGCTGACTACTCGGCCGACTTGTTAGCTAGCTTAGCATGTCGACCAACTAGATGACCGACTAGTTAGCTTGGTTAATTAGTTGACTGATGAGTTAGCCCACAAGTTATCTCCGTTAACTATTTGACTGGCTAGCTTGTTGACCTAACTAGTTGGCCAAATAACTGTCAACTAGTTACCTGACCTAATTAGTCGCCCCACAAGTTTGCTGGCCTAACTTGTCAACTGACAAGTTGGCCGACTAGTCGGCCAATTGGTTAGCTGACTTAAATTGCTGACTGGCTAGTCGGCTGACCAGTTAGCTTATGTAACTAGTAGGCAGGTAAGTGAGCCCACAGGTAAGCTGACTTAACTAGTCAACCAGAGAGTGAGCCTACTTGCCAGCTGACTCAACTATTCAGCTGGTGAGTGAGCCGACTGATCAGCTGATTTAACTAGTCAGCCAGCAAGTGAGCTGACTGGTCAGCTGACTTTCGTTGGCTAGTGAGTGAGCTGAATGGTCAGTAGTGTTAACTAGTCAGTCAGCAAATGAACCGACTGGTGAGCTGACTTAACTAGTTGGCCTGTGAGTGACCCAACATGTGAGCTGCCTTAGCTAGTCAGCCAAATTGCCGACCAGTGAACCGACTTAACTAGTCAGCTGGTGAGCAAGCTGACTAGGTAGCTGACCTGTTGGCCTGTGAGCGAGCTGACAATTTATTTGACCTATTGGCTGGCGAGCTAACCAACTAGTTTACTAACCGGTGTGCAGGTCACTAATTAGCTGACCTGATGGAAAGTTAGCGAGCCCAATAGTTATCTGACCAGATAGTTGAGTGCTAGCCCACTAGTTAGCTAAGTAACTAACTGATTTTCTAGCTGACTTAACTAGCTAGCTGACTAGCTAGCTGGCTACCTAGCTGACATAACTAGCTGGCAAACAAGCTATCTAACTCTCTAGCTTGCTAACTTAACAATCTAGCTATTTGGCTAGTTAGCTGGCTAAATGACTTAAATATCTATCTGACTAGCTAGCTGACTAGCTAGTTGACTTAACTAGCTAGCGGACTAGAAAACTGACTAGCTGGTTGACTTCAATAGCTAGCTGAATGGTTAGCTGACTTGCTAGCTGATTTAACAAGCTAGCTGGCTAGCTAGTTGACTTAACTAGCTGCCTGGAAACTGGGCTGGATAGCTGTCCAGCCAGCTGACTTAACTAACTAGTTAACTGGTTATCAACACGGCTATCAATCTGGCTTAACTAGCTAGATACTTGGCTGGCTATCTGGCCAGTCGGCCGAATAGCTAGCTAGTGGGCTAACCAGCTAGCTAGCCAGCCAGTTCAAATAGCCATCCCACTGGCTGGACGGTTGGATAGCCAGCTGGCTTAACTAGCCTGCCATTCTGCTGGTCAGTCGGCTAGCCATCAGGCTTATCTAGCGGGCCACCTATCATATCAGCCTGCTAACCAGCCAGCTTAACTTGCCAGGCACCTAGCTAGCCAGCTGGCTAACAAGCTGACATAACTAGCTGACTTAACTATATAGCCATCCTGCTAACCAGCTGGTTTAACTAGCTAACCAACTAGTTAGCCAGCTGGCTAGCCAGCTCACTTAACTCGCTGAATTAACTAGCAAGCTAGCCGGCTAGCCAGCTGACTTAATTACCTAACTACCTTCCTAGCCAGGTGTCTAAACAGCTGATTTAACTGCTTGACTTAACAAGCTGTCCAGTTGGCTAGGCAACTGATGTAACTAGCAAGCTACCTAGCTAGCCATTTGACTTGCCAATTGAATTAACTAGCTGACTTAACCAACTAGCCTGCTGGCTAGCTGGCTGACTCAACTAGCTGACATAACTAGATAGCCAGCTGGCTAGCCAGCTGACTTAACTAGCTGACATCACTAGCTAGCCAGGTGGCTAGCAAGCTGAATAAAATAGCTAGCTACTTTTGTATCCTGCTGGCTTGCCAGCTGACTTAACTACCTAGCTAACTAGCTAACCAGCTGACTAGCTAGCTGACATAACTAGGTGACTTAACTAGGTAGCCAGCTGGCTAGCCATCTGAATTAACAAGCTAGCAACACAGCAAGGCAGCTTGCTAGCCAGTTGACTTAACTAGCTGATGTAACTAGCTAGCCAGCTGATTTAACTAGCTGACTTAACTAGCTAGCTACCCAGCTCTCCAGCTGACTTTACTAGCTGAAATAACTAGGCAGCTACATAGCTTGCTATCTAGCTAGCTAGTCCACTTAACTACCTGATTAAATAGCTGGCTAGGTGACATAACTAGGTGACTTAACTGGCTTTTACCTAGCTAGCCAGTTCACTTTACTAGCTGAAATAACGAGCTACACAGCTTTCTAGCCTTCTGACTTAACTAGCTTTTTAACTAGCTAGTGAGCTGGCTATCCAACTGACGTAAAGAGCTGATTTAAATAGCTGGCCATCTGGTTAGCCAATTGTCTTAACTAGTTGATTAACGAGCAGGGCAGCTCGCCAGTCAGGTGACCAAACTAGCTGATTTAAACAGATATCCAGACAGCTAGGCAGCTGACTTAACTAGTTCTGTACCTCTCTAGCCATCTGGATAGGCAGCTGACTTAACTAGGTGACATAATTAGCTAGCCAGCTGGCTAGACAACAGACTTAAAGAGGGGAAAACATAGCCAGCAAGCTTGCTAGTCTGCTGACTTAACTAGCTCTCTTAACTATCTGGCCTGCTTCCTAACAAGTTGAATTAACTAGCATGCTATGTAGCTAGCCAGCTGCCTATCCAGCTTAATTAACTAGGTGACTTATCTAGCTAGCCAGCTGACTTAACTAGCAAGCTACCTAGCTAGCCAGCTGCTTTCTCAGCTTACTTATCTAGGTGACTTAACTAGTTAACCATCTGGCTAGACAACTGACATAACTAGCTAGCTACATAACTTGCAAGCTGGTTAGCCAACTATCTTAACTCTCTGACTTAACTAGCTGGCCAGCTGGTTATCCAGCTTACTTAATTGCCTAGCTACCTAGATATCCAGTTGACTTAACTAGTTGAAATAACTAGTGAGCCAGCTGGCTACCCATCTGAGGTAACCAGCTTTTTAACTATCTAGCCACCTGGCTAGACAACTGACTTCACCAGCTGACTTTACTAGCTGGCCAGCTGACTGGCCAGCCAAATTAATTGCCTAGCTACCTAGGTAACCAGCAGCCTAGCGAGCTGATTTAAATAGCTTACTAACCAAGTAACCAGCTGACTAGATAGAAGCCTTAACTAGCTACCTACCTAGCTAGATAACTTGATAGCCAGCTTACTTAACTATCTGACATAACTAGAAAGGCTTATGGTTGGCCAGCACATTTAACTAGCTACCTACCTACATAGCCCTCTGTCTTGACAATTGATATAACTACCTAGCTACCTAGCTAACCTGTTGGCCATAGAGCTGACAACTACGTGACTTAACTAGCTAGCCAGCTTGCTTGCCAGTTGATTTAACTAGCTAGGTACCCTGCTAGGTAGCTAGTTAACCAGCTGACTAAACTAACTGATTTAACTAGCTAGATACCTACTTAACCAGCTGACTTAACTAGCTGACTTAACTAACTAGCTACCTAGCTAGCCAGCTGGCTGGCCAGCTGACTTAACTAGCTGATTTAACTAGCTAGCCAGCTGGCTGGCCCGCTGACTTAACTTGCTGACTTAACTAGCAAGCCAGCTGCCTGGCCAGCTGAATTAACTAACTGACTTAACCAGCGAGCCAGCTGGCTAGCCAGCTGACTTAACTATTTAGCTACCTAACTAGCCAGCTGCAAAGCCAGCTAAATTAACTAGCTGACTTAAATAGCTAGCCAGCTGGCTAGCCAGCTGACTTAACTAGCTTGCTACCTAGCTACCTATCTAGTAAGCCAGCTGACATAACTAGTTGACTTAACCTGCTAGCCAGCTGGCTAGCCAGTTGACTCAACTAGCTGAATTAACAAGTTAGCCAGCTGACTAACAAACTGACTTAAGTAGTTCTCTCCCTAGTTAACTAGCTGGCTAGCCAGCTTTTTTAACTAGATAAATTAATCAGCTAGCCAGATGGCTAGCCAACAGACTTAACTAGCTCACTACCTAGTTAGCCAGCTGGCTAGCAAGCTTACTTAAGTAGCTGACTTAACTAGCAGCTACCTAGCTAGCCAGCTGTCTTTGCTAACCAACTAGTTAGCTATGTAACCAGCTGATTTGTTAGCTGACTTAACTAGCTGGCTGACTAGCTAACTGGCTATCTAGCTGACATTACTATCTAGCAAACAAGCAATTTAGCTATATAGCTAGCTGACATAATTAGCTAGTTAACTGGCTAGTTAGAACACTAGCTGACATAACTATCTATCTGATTAGATAGCTGAATAGCTAGCTGACTTAACTGGCTAGCTGTCTAGCAACCTGACTTGCTAGCTGACTTAACTAGGTACCTGAATAGTTAGCCGACTTGCTAGCTCACTTAACTAGCTAGCTGAATAGCTATTTGACTTATCTAGTTGACTAACTAGTTGGCTGGCTAGCTGACTAAATGACTACCAACTTTCTTAACTTGATAGCTACCTGGCTGGCTAGCTGGCTAGGCAGCCAAGAATCTAGCAGCGGGCTGGCCACTTGGCTAGCCAGCTAGCTGTTTGGACAGTGGTTTAGCCAGTCAGCTTAACTAGCTAGCCACCCTGCTGGTCATCCGGCAAGCCAGCTGGCTTAACTAGCTGACCACTTACCTGATCAGCCTGCTAACCAGTCAGTTTAACTTGCCAGCCACCTAGCTAGCCAGACGACTAACCAGATGTCTTAACTAACTGACTTAACTCAATAGCCTTCCAGCTAGCCAGCTGGCTTAACTAGCCAGCCACCTAGTGAACAAGATGACTAAGCAGCTCACTTAACTTATGGACTTAACTAGCTAGCAAGCCAGCTAGCCAACTGACTTAATTAGCTAACTACCTACCTAGACAGTTGACTAGCCAGCTGACTTAACTAGCTGACTTAACCAGCTAGCCAGCTGGACAGCCAGCTGACATAACTCGCTAGCTACCTAGCTAGCCAGATGACTAGCCACTTGAATTAACTAGCTGACTTAACCAACTTGCAAGTTGGCAAGCCAGCTGACTCAACTAGTTGACAATCATTGTCCCACTGGCTAACCAGCTCACTTAACTAGCTGACATCACTAGATAGCCAGGTGGCTAGCAAACTGACTTCACTAGCTAGCTACCTATGTATCCCTCTGGCTTGCCAGCTGAATTAACTACTTAACTACCTAGCTAACCAGTTTGCTAGCCAACTAACTTAACTAGCTGTCATAACTAGCTGCCCTGCTTTCTAGCCAGTTGAATAGACTAACTTACTACATATGTAGCCAGCTAGCTATCCAGCTGAATTATCTAGGTGAGTTATCTAGCTAGCCAGCTGTCTAGTCAGCTGACTTAACTCGCATGTTACCTACCTAGCCAGCTGGGTAGTCAACTGACTTAACTAGGTGACTTAACCAGTTAGCCAGCTTGCTAGACAGCTGGCATAACAAGCTAGCTACGTAGCTAGCAAGCTGGCTAGCTAGCTGAAATAACTAGTTGACTTAATTAGCTAGCCAGCTGACATATCTAGCTGACTTAACTACTTAACTTCATAGGCTGCCAACTGACTTAACTAGCTGAAATAACTAGCAAGCCAGCTGGCTGCCCATCTGACGTAAATAGCTTTAATTAACATGCTGACTTAACTAGCTAACCAGCTCCTTGGCCAGCTGACTAAATAGCCGACTTAACTAGCTGGCAAGCTGTCTAACCACCTGACTTTATTGCCTAGCTACCAAGCTAGCCAGCAGCCTAGCCAGCTGATTTAATTAGCTGACTTAACGATGTAGCCAGCTGGATAGCCAGCAGATTTAACTACCTATCTAACTAGCTAGACAGCTGGATAGCCAGTTGACTTCACTACCTGACATAACTAGATAGCCTAAATGCTAGACAGCTGACTTAAGTAGCTACCTACCTACATAGCCTGCTGGATTTACAGCTGACTTAACTACTTAACTACCTAGATAACCAGATGGCCAGACAACTGACTTAACAAGCTAACTAACTACCTAGCCAGCTGTATAGCCAGCTGTC
>NW_007241267.1:0-876 GCF_000164805.1 Carlito syrichta
AAAATTAGGTTATGTTATCATGTAAAGAATGTTTTTGTTACTCGAAGAATAAAAAATAAATAATTATTTTGAGTTAGAAAAGATGGAGTGTCAAATTAAAAACAAAAAATGAACACTCCCAACATATTCTTCTGTTTGAGTTTAACAAAGGAGTACAGGCAGGGAGGCAGCTCGAAACTTCTGTACCGTATTTGGGGAGATGTCATCGTGGTGGGCATGGCAAGAAAACTGTTTCGTCCTTTTGGAGAGGGCCACTTTGGCCTGAGTGATTCTCCACAAGAAGGAAGAACATCGGGCTTTGGTGAGGACTGTTTAGATGCTTTAAAGCAGGATGATCCACACAAGTCAACCCGAGAGTTGACAAATGTGATTACTGTAACCAATCATCGTCATGAGACATTTGCATTCCATGGGCAGGCAGAAAAATGCTACCAATTATGCATCAGCCCAATATACCTGACCAGCACGCTCCAAAATTATCACGGTCATCCAAAACAAGAAAATTGAGAAACTGTCACAGCCAAGGAGAACTTGAGGAGATATGACAACTAAATGTAATGTGGTACCCTGAATGAGATCCTGGATCAGAGAAAGGGCATACGTTAAAACCAAGGAGATCTTTTTTTTTGAATTGGAGTCTCACTCTGTCGCCTAGACTGGAGTGCAGCGGCCGCTCCCGGCCACCGCAGCCTCGACCTGCTGGGCTCCGGCGATCCTTCCGCCTCAGCCTTCCAAGTAGCTGGAACTACAGGCGCGCGCTACCACGCCTGGCTAATTTTTGATTTATTGTGGATATGAGGGCTCACCAAGTTGCCCAGGTGGGTCTCGAACCCGCGGGCTCAGGCAATCCACTCACCTCAGCCTCCCAAGACGCGG
>NW_007241268.1:0-496 GCF_000164805.1 Carlito syrichta
AGCCAGCTGATTTAAAGAGCTGACTAAACTAGCTAGCCAACTGGCTAGCCATCTGACTTAACTATCTTTATAATTAGCTAGCCAGCTGAATTAACAAGCTGACATAACTAGCTAGCTAGCTTGTAAACCAGCTAACTTAACTAGCTGACATAACTAATTAGCCAGCTGTCTAGACAGCTGACTTAACTAGGTAGATATCTAGGCATCCAGCTGGCTATTGCTGACTAACTTGCAAAATTAATCAGATAGCCACCTGGGTAGACAGTTACTGTACCTTGCTAGATACCCAGCTAATCAGCTGGCTATTCAGCTGACTTAACTAGCTGACTTAACCTGCTAGCTAGTTGGCTAGCCAGTTGACTCAACTAGCTGTCTTAACTAGTTAGCCAGCATGCTAGCCAGCTGACATAACTAGCTTGTTACCTAGCTAGTAGCTTGACTAGACTCCTGACTTAATTAGCCTACTTAATTAGCTAACCAGTTGGCTAGCCACCTG
>NW_007241269.1:0-880 GCF_000164805.1 Carlito syrichta
AAAAAAAAAAAAAAGAATAGGTTTCAATTTATTTACACACTTAGTTGGGCAACATTTGCTCTATGTGGAGGAATCTTTAAGCCAAACTTACCATATTTAGGAGGGCAGCTTTAGGCTATACTTAATTTAACAGACATTATAGGTCAAGCTCCATGGCTCGGCCTGTAATCCCAGCACTTTGGGAGGACGAGGTGAGTGGATTGCCCAAGCCTGCGGGTTCAAGAGTGGCCTGGGAAACTAGGCAAGACCTCATCTCTACCATAAATCAAAAGTTAGCCAGGCGTGGTAACGTGAGCCTGTAGTTCTGGCTACTTGGAAGGCTGAGGTAGAAAGATCGCCAGAGCCCAGTAGGTCAACACTGATGTGGCCCTGAGTGTGCCACTGCACTCCAGCCTGGGCGATGGAGTGAGACTCCGACTCAAAAAAATTTTTAAAAAGACATTATAACCCTAAAATGAGATAAACATCTTGTCTCAACATTTCTAAAGTTAAACTCAACTTTTCTGTTAAAATTTTAAATATTCATGCCTTTTTCCCTCCTCTTTGTGACATGTAGCCACTAATATAAAAATTTGAAAATAAAAAAACAAAAACATAAACATGATTTCAGCTTGTCTCACCTGTTCTGTGTGTTTCATTCAGTCAGTTCTACACATATGCAGGTTCCTTGTTCTCAGGTTGTTCTTTCATGAATCCAACTATAGATCTAAATTATTTTCTGAAAAATATCAATAAAATTAAAAGCAATACAAGTAAACTATTCAGTAATAATCATCAACATATTATTTACATTGTATGTATTAGGTGTTAACAGTACAGTAATCTAGAAATTATTTAAAACATACAGGAGCATGTGCATAGCTCATATGCAAATACTATA
>NW_007241270.1:0-455 GCF_000164805.1 Carlito syrichta
CAAAAAAAAAAAAAAAAAATTACTCTCCAACATTGTAAATCTTAAGTTCATAACAATATAATGTGCCGGACATGGTGGCTCATGCCTCTAATCCCAGCACTTTGGGAGGCAGAGGCGAGAAGATTGCCTGAACCCAGAGGTTCAAGACCACCTTGGACAACTTGGTGAGACCTTGTCTCGACAATAAATCAAAAAATTAGCCAGGCATGGTGGTGCATGCCTGTAGTTCCAGCTACTTGCAAGGTTGAAGTGGAAGGATCACTTGAGCCCAGCAGGTTGAGGCCATGGGGGACATGAGCATGCCACTGCACTCCTGCCTGGGCGACAGAGTGAGACTCCAACTCAAAAATAAGAATAACAATAATGTAATATCATTTAAACAGCATATTTGCAAAACTTTAAAAAGGTTAATATTTTATGACATCCCCACCTGAATAATACAACATAGCAGAAAA
>NW_007241271.1:0-750 GCF_000164805.1 Carlito syrichta
AGTTAAGTAATAAATCAGCTTCACTATCCAGCTAGTTAGCTAGGTAGTTAAGTCAGCTGGAAAGCCAGCGAGCTTCGTAGGTAGCTAGCTAGTTAAGTCAGCTGGCTCTCCATCTAGCTAGCTAGGTAGCTAGGCAGTTAGGTAAGCCTGCTAGTCATCAGGCAAGGTAATTAAGTCACCTAGTTAAGTCACCTGGATAGACAGCTGGCTATCTAGGTAGGCTGATTGTTAAGTCAGCTGTCTATACTGCTGGCTAGCTAGTTAAATCACCTAGTTAAGTCAGCTAACTTCCCAGCTTGTTAGCTAGGTATCTTGCTACTTAAGTCAACTCACTAGACAGCAGGCTAACTAGTTAAGTCATCTAGTTAAGTCGACTGGATAGCCAGCTGGCTAGCTATATAGCAAGATAGTTCATTCAGCTGACTAGCAAGAAAGCCAGCTATTTCAGTCAGCTAGTTAAGTCACCTGGCTAGCCAGCAGGCTACTTCCTTAAGTCAGCTAGTTAAGTCAGCTGGCTAACTAGGTAACTAGGCAATTAAGTCAGCTGGCTAGCAGCTGGCTAGATAGTTAAGTCATCTAGTTAAGTCAGCTGGCTAGCCAGCTTGCTAGCTAGGTAGCTAGCTCGTTATGTCAGTTGTCTAGCCAGCTGGCTGGCTAGTTAAGTCACCTAGTTAAGTCAGCTCACTAGCCAGTTGGCTAGGTAACTTGCTAGTTAAGTCAGCTGGCTAGCCAGCTGGCTAGCTAAATATG
>NW_007241272.1:0-2107 GCF_000164805.1 Carlito syrichta
GTTCCAGCTACTTGGAAGGCTGAGACGGAAGGATCACCTGAGCCTAGCAAGTCGTGGCTGCGGTGGTCATGAGCGTGCCACTGACTCCAGCCTGGGCAACAGACTGGGATTCCAACTCACAAAAAAATAAAAAATAAAAAATAAAAAAAAATAAAAGCAACTGCTAAAACTAAACAACTCTCGGAAGAAAACACAAGGTAAAAGTTTCATGGCATTATTTGGGCAATATTGATTTCTTGAATATGACAACACGAGTGCAGTTGACAATAGGAAAAAAAAGGCAAGATCACTTCATAAAAATTTAAAAATCTTGTGCACCAGAAGACACAAAGAGAATGAAAATATTGCAAGCTGCCTACAAAAATTAGAATTAACAGAGAAAAAAAAGCAACCCACAGAACTGAAAAAAATACTGGAAAATCACGTATTTTGCACTTGTCAATATCAAGAAAATACAAAGAACTTCTAGGCATCAACTATAATAACAACAACAAAAAAGACACACCCCAAGAAGGACGCTGGTGTTGGGGTTGACATACCTGTTGAGGACAATAACTACCATATCTTCCGGTGCTTTGACAAAACCTCAGTTGTGTGGCCTTCTCAACAAATGTCTGTGGTTTCATATTGTTGGAGCATTCATTGTATCCCTGGGGTTTGTAGCTTTCTATAAGTTTGCTGTGGCTGAATCAAGAAAGTAGGCATATGCAGATTTCTACAGAAATTATGATTCCATGAAAGATTTTGAGGAGATGAGGAAGGCTGGTATCTTTCAGAGTGAAAAATGATTTGGGAAAATAAAGAATTTCTTTGGGTTAAATTACATGGAAGTTTGTCACTGAGCTGTGTTCCTGAACTATGAAACATGCTATGTGGGCTAAATAGTAGTTTCTCTTGATAATCAATTAATGGGAAAAAAAGGCACACCCCAAATACAAAGTGTTGGAAAGGATATCGTGAAATTAGAGCCTTATGTAGAACTGACATCAGGCACACTAGCTCACATCTGTAATCCCAACGTGCTGGGAGGCCAATGAGAGAGGTTTGCTTTAGTCCTAGAGTCTGAGACTCCAGTGAATTATGATTGTGTCACTGTTCTTGAGCTTGTATGACAGAGTGAGATCCTGTCTCTCAAAAAACAAAATAAAAATGAATTTAAAATGTAAAAAAAAATTGGAAGTAGGACTTAGAGTATTTCTTTTCAAAATCGTTGTTTACATTTTTAAGAAAGTCCATTCAGTAATCAGATAACCAAAATATGGCACATATGAACATACAACCTGATATTGGTCTTACAAAATAACTTCCTGTCCATTACTAAAACATACATAAACTTCAGCACCTTATGTTAACTAAAATAAGTCAATTAGGAAAACAAAAAATATACTATGATTTTTAGGCCAGTTACATAAGTTGCCAATCAAAAAAGAGGAAATAGAATGGCAGTTGTCAGTGGATGAAAAGAGAGAAAGATGGAGTTCCTGTTCACCTTGCAAAATGAACAGTTTCCAGAGAAGAGTCATGCAACAATGCAAACTTAGCTAACACTACTCAATTGTGACTTAAATAAACTTAAGTTGTGAAAGGGTGAAAAGCCAACATGGAATGACTTAATGCAATAATCTTAAACCAAAGAGCAGCCATTTTAACATTGTTTAGTTTTGTCTTGTTTTTCTAGTTCACTTTAATTTACCCTCTAATCACTAGCCAAGCACAGAACCAGTTTCTCAGAAGTAGCTATCGATAATTGTTTAACAATTCCTCCACGGTTTGTTTTGTACTAATTAGCTTTTCTGTTCCAAGTATTTGTGTAAGAAACAGGTTAACCTAATCAGCCTTTCATGACCTTCATGACACAGGCCCCATCAACATGGCAACAGTCATGTGACTGACCCACCCATCTGTCTTTGGCCCACCACCTGATATCAGTACCCTACTGACTCATCCCCTTTGTGATGTGAAACAGGCTACCACTCAATCACCTTAATGACCTGCCCCCATCAAAGGAAAGGCTTAAAAGCATTCAACTTTTTATTTTTTTGAATCGGTCTCACTCTGTCGCCCAGACTGGAGTGCAGTGGCACGCTCTCGGCCACCGCAGCCTCGA
>NW_007241273.1:0-3161 GCF_000164805.1 Carlito syrichta
CTTGCTAGGTAGCTAGCTAGTTATGTCAGCTGTCTAGCCAGCTGGATAGCTAGTTAAGTCGCCTAGTTAAGTAAGCTGAGAAAGCAGTTGGCTAGCTGGGTAGTTTGCTTGTTAAGTCAGCTGGCTAGACATCTGGCTGGCTAGATGGTCACCTAGTTAATTCAGCTGGATAGCCAGCTGGCTTGCTATGTAGCATGCCAGTTAATTCAACAGGCTAGAAATCAGGCCAGCAAGTTAAGACAGCTAGCTAAGTCAACTGGCTAGCAAGCTTGTTGGCTACGTTGTGACCTATTTAAGTCTGTTGGCTAGCCATCTGGCTAGCTAATTATGTCACCTGGTTAAGTCAGTTGGTTATCCAGATGGCTAGAGGGGTACAGAGCTACTTAAGTCCGCTGCCTACCCGTCTGAACATCTGGTTATGTCAGCTAGTTTAGTCACCAGGCTGACCAGCTGCCTAGCTTGTTAATCAACTAGTTAAGTCAGCCGGATAACCAGCAGGCTAGCTAATCATGTCAGGTCTTTACGTCAGTTTGCTAGCCAGCTCGCTAGTTAGTTAAAAAGCTAGCTAAGTCAGACGGCCAGTTAAGCCAGCTAGTTGTGTCAGCTAGATAGCTATTTAAGTCAGGTAGTTAAGTTGGCTAGCTAGCTAGATAACAAGCTATGTAGCTAGATAGCTAGATAGCTATGTAGTTAGCTAGTTAATTCAGTTAGTTATATCAGATAGTTAGCTGGGCAGTTAGCTAGTTAAGTCAGCTAGTTAAGTAACCTGGCTACCTAGTTAATTCAGTTAGTTAAGTCAGCTGTCTAGCCATCTAGCTTGCTGGGTTGCTAGCTTGTTAATTCAGATGGTTAGTCAACTGGCTATCTAGTTAAGTCATCCAGTTATGTCAGCTAGCTAGTCAACTGGTTAGCTGTATAACTAGGTAGTTAAGTCAGGTGGCAAGTCAAGAGGATACGTAGGTAGCTAGCTATTTTAGTCAGCTGTCTAACCATCTTGCTAGCTAGTGTTGTCAGCTAGTTAAGTCAGTTGGTTAGCCAGCTGGCTATCTAGTTATGTCAGCTAGTTGAGTCAGCTGGCTAGCCAGTAGGCTAACTGGTTAATTCAGCTAGTAAATTCAATTGACTTGTCAACTTGCTAGCTAGGAAGCTCACTAGTTCCATCAGCTGCCTAGCTAGCTGGATAACTTGTTAAGACAGGCAGTTAAGCCACCTGGCTAGGAAGGTAGTTAGGAAATTAAAACAGCTGTCTAGCTGGCTGGCTAGCTTGTTAATTTAGTGAGTTAATGAGCTGACTAGCTGGCTGGTTAACTAGGTGGCTAGCTATTAAGCCAGCAGGCTAGTCAGAAGTCTATATAGTTAAGCCAGCTGGTTAAGTCAGCTTGTTAGACAATAGGCTAGCTAAGTGCCTGGCAAGTTAAACTGGCTGGTAAGCAAGCTTGTCAGGTAGGTGGCATGCTAGATATGCCAGCTAATTGCTGGCTGACCAGCAGAGTGGCTGGCTAGTTAAGCCATCTGGCTCTCTGACCGCCCAGCCAGCCAGATGGCTATTTAAGCTGGCTGGCTAGCCAACTGGTCAGCTAACTCGCTTGCTAGCCGGCTGCCTAGCCAGTTAGCCAGCAAGTTAACTAGCTACTTAAGCCAGATGGCTACACCTGAAGACAACCAGTTAACTAGCTAGTTAAGTCACTGACTGGCCAGCTTCAAGTCCAGTTGCTAGTCAGCTAGTTAAGTCAACTAGCTAGCCAGCTAGCTTGTTAAGTCATCTAGCAAGTCAACTAATCATTCAGCTTGCTAGTGAAGTCAGCTAGCTATTCAGCTTACTAGTCCGCTGACTAGTTAAGTCAGCTAGCTAGTCAGCTATCTAGTCAGCTACAAAATTAAGTCAGTTAGCCAGCTAACTAGCCAGATAGCTAGCTAGTTAAGTCAGCAAGCTAGAGAGTTAGAAAGCTTGTTTGCTAGCTAGTAATGTCAGCTGACTAGCCAGCTAGCTAGTCAGCTAGCTAGTTAAGTCAGCTAGCAAATCAGCTAGTTACTTAGCTAACTATTCTGCTAGCAACTCAGTTATATGGTCAGATAACTAGTGGGCTTGTTCGCTTTCCATCAGGTCAGCTAATTAGTTGGCTCACTCGCCTGCAAACTGGTCAGCAAACTAGATTGCTTGCTTGCCAGCCAACAGGTCAACTAAATTGTCAGCTCGATTGCAGGCCAACAGGCCAGCTAAAGAGTTGGCTTGCTCACCAGCTGACTAGTTAAGTCAGATCACGGATCGGCTCACAAGCCGGCCGATTAGTTAAGACAGCTCACATGTCAGGTCACTCGCTGGATGACTAGTGTAGTCAGCTCACCAGTCGGCTCATTCACTGGCTGACTAGTTAACTCTTCTGATCATTTGGCTCACTCACTAGCTGACTAAAGTCAGCTGAACAGTCAGCTCACTCGCTGGCTGACTTGTTAAATCAGCTGACCAATCAGCTGACTCGCTGGTCAAATAGTTAAGTCAGTTGGCCAGCTTTTCACTCACCAGCTGACTAGTTAAGTCAGCTCACCTGTGGCCTCACCTCACCAGCCTACTAGTTAAGTAAGCCAACCGGTCAGCTGACTAATCAGTCAACTAAGTCAGCTAACCAATCTGCCGAAAAGTGGGCCAACTTATCAACTGACACGTTAGGTCAGCTAAATTCTGGACCAACTAGTTAGGACAGCTAACTAGTTGGCCAACTAGTCTGTCAACTACTTAGGTCAGCAAACTAGCCAACCAAAGAGTTAACTGAACTTACTTGTGGGCCAACTCGTCTGTCAGCTAATTAACCCAGCTAACTAGTCAGTCAACTAATTGACCAACCTGTTATGCCAGCTAACATGTCGACCGAGTAGTCAGCCAACACGTTAAACCAGATAAGTAGACGGCCGAATTGTCAACCAACAAGTTAAGTCACCTAGCTGACTAATTACCCAACTAATTAAGAAAGCTTGTTAACACGTTTACCAAGTAGTTAAAACAGTCAACTAACTCGTTAACCAACTCGTTATGTCAGCTAACTATCTGATTAGCCAACTAGTTAAGTCAGCTAGCTAAACCAGCTAGCTAACTAGCTAGCTAGCTAAGTCAGCTAGCTAAGACAGCGAATTCACTATTTAGCTAACTATTTAAGTCAGTTACT
>NW_007241274.1:0-812 GCF_000164805.1 Carlito syrichta
CTGTCCTAACTAGTTGGTCCAGAATTTAGCTGACCTAACGTGTCAGCTGATAAGTTGGCCCACTTTTCGGCAGATTGGTTAGCTGACTTAAATAGTTGGCTGATTAGTCAGCTGACCGGTTAGCTTACTTAACTAGTAGGCTGGTGAGTGAGGCCACAGGTGAGCTGACTTAACTAGTCAGCTGGCGAGTGAAAAGCTGGCCAGCTGACTTAACTATTCGACCGGCGAGTCAGCTGATTGGTCAGCTGATTTAACAAGTCAGCCAACGAGTGAGCTGACTGTTCAGCAGACTTTAGTCAGCTAGTGAGTGAGCCAAATGATCAGAAGAGTTAACTAGTCAGCCAGTGAATGAGTCGACTGGTGAGCTGACTTCACTAGTCATCCAGCGAGTGACCTGACATGTGAACTGTCTTAACTAATCGGCCGGCTTGTGAGCCGATCAGTGATCTGACTTAACTAGTCAGCTGGTGAGCAAGCCAACTCTTTAGCTGGCCTGTTGGCCTGCAAGTGAGCTGACAATTTAGTTGACCTGTTGGCTGGCAAGCAAGCAATCTAGTTTCCTGACCAGTTTGCAGGCGAGTGAGCCAACTAATTAGCTGACCTGATGGAAAGCGAACAAGCCCACTAGTTATCAGACCATAGAGCTGAGTTGCTAGCAGAATAGTTAGCTAAGTAACTAGCTGATTTGCTAGCTGACTTAACTAGCTAGCTGACTAGTTAGCTGGCTAGTCAGCTGACATTACTAGCTAGCAAACAATCTTTCTAACTCTCTAGCTTGCTGACTTAACTAGCTAGCTATCTGGCTAGTTAGC
>NW_007241275.1:0-768 GCF_000164805.1 Carlito syrichta
CTAGTCAGTCAACTAATTGACCAACCTGTTATGCCAGCTAACATGTCGACCGAGTAGTCAGCCAACACGTTAAACCAGATAAGTAGACGGCCGAATTGTCAACCAACAAGTTAAGTCACCTAGCTGACTAATTACCCAACTAATTAAGAAAGCTTGTTAACACGTTTACCAAGTAGTTAAAACAGTCAACTAACTCGTTAACCAACTCGTTATGTCAGCTAACTATCTGATTAGCCAACTAGTTAAGTCAGCTAGCTAAACCAGCTAGCTAACTAGCTAGCTAGCTAAGTCAGCTAGCTAAGACAGCGAATTCACTATTTAGCTAACTATTTAAGTCAGTTACTTAAGTCTGCTACCTAACTATTTAGCTAACTAGTTAACTCAGCTAGCTATTCAGCCAGCTAATTGTTTAGCAAACAATTTTGATTTGATTCAGGTAGTTAAATCAGCTAGCTGACTACTTAAGTCATCCAGTTAAGTCAGATAGCTAAGTAGTTAAGTCAGCTAACAAAGTCAGCTAGTCAAGTCAGCTTTCTAATTTAGTTAGTTAGCTAGCTAGCTAGATAATTAGCTAATGGGTTAATTCAGCAGGTTGAGTCAGGTAGTTAGCTAGTAAACTAAGTCAGCTGATTGAGTCAGCAGGCTAGTTTGTTAGCAAACAGCTTGAGTCAGCTGTTTGTGTATGCTAGTTAGCAATTTATCTAACCAGTTAAGACATCTGGATTAGTCAGCTAGCTAGCTTGTTAACTAACGAGTTAAGTCAGCTGG
>NW_007241276.1:0-436 GCF_000164805.1 Carlito syrichta
CTGCCATACTTAACCAGCTACACTGCTAGGTAGCTGGCTAGCCAGTGGACCTAACAGACTTTACTAACTAGCCAGCTGCTTTATCAACTGTATCTAGTTGACTTAACTAGCTTGCTACCTAGCTAGCCAGCTGATTTAACTAGCTGACTTAACTATCTAGGTACCAAGATAGATAGCTGGATAGCCAGATGACAAAACTAGGTGACAACCTGCTAGCCAGCTGGCTGCCCAGCTGACTTAACTAGCTAGCCAGCTGGCTGGCCATCTGAATTAACTAGATGTCTTAACCAGCTAGACAGCTTGCTAACCAGCTGACTTAACTAGCTAGCTACCTAGCTAACAAGCTGGGAAGCCAACTGAATTAACTAGCTGACTTAACTAGCTATCCTGCTTACTAACCAGCTGTCTTAACTAGCTTGCTACCTAGCTAGCCAGC
>NW_007241277.1:0-667 GCF_000164805.1 Carlito syrichta
AGCTGACTCAACTGGATGATATAACTAGTGAGCCAGATGTATAGCCAACTGATTTAACTAGCTCTAGACCTATTTAGCTAGCTGGCTAGCCAGCTGAATTAACTAGCTGTCTTATTTAGCTAGTCAGCTGGCTGGGCAACTGAGTTAACTGTCTTGCTACCAAGCTAGTCTGCTGTCAAGTCACTTGATATAGTTAGCTGACTTACATAGCTGGACTGATTGTTAGTCAGTTGAATTAACTAGCTTGTTATATAGCTAGCCAGCTGACTAGCCAACTGAATTAACTGGTTGACTTAACTACCTAGCCAGTGGGATAGACAGCTGACATAATTATTTAGCTATCTAGCTGGCCAGTTGTCAAGCCAGCAGACTTAACTAGGTAACATAACTAGCTTGCCAGCTACCTAGCAGGCTGATTTAACTACCTGGCTACCTAGCTAGCCAGCTAGATAGCCAAGTGACTTAACTAGCTAGCTAGCTTCGTAGCCCGCTTTTCTGACAGCTAACTTGGATACCTAACTATCTAGCTAATCAGCTGGCTAGTGAGCGGACTTAACTAGGTTGTTTAACTAGCTAGCTAGCTGGCTAGCCAGCTGACTTAACTAGTTGACTTAACAACTGGCAAGATGACTTAACTAGCTGACTTAACAAGCTAGCTACCTACCTA
>NW_007241278.1:0-447 GCF_000164805.1 Carlito syrichta
TTAACTTGCCAGCCACCTAGATAGACTACAAGCTAACAAGCTTACTTAACTAGCTGACTTAACTAGATAGCAATCCAGCTAGCCAGCTGGCTTCTCTAGCTAGCCACCTAGCTAGCCAACCAGCTATCCAGCTCACTTAAGTCACTGAATTAACTAGCGAGCCAGCCTGCCTAGCCAGCTCACTTAATTACCTAGCTAATTAACTAGCCAATTGACTAGCCAGCTGACTTAACTACCTTACTTAAACTAGCCAGCTGGCAAGTCAGCTGATGTAACTAGTGAACTACCTAGCTAGCTAGTTGGCTAGCCACTTGAATTAACTAGCTGACTTAACCAGCTACCCAGCTAGCTAGCCAGTTGACTCAACTAGCTGACATAACTAGATAACATCTGACTAGCCAGCTGACTTAACTGGCAGACATCGCTAGATACACAATTGGCCAACCA
>NW_007241279.1:0-444 GCF_000164805.1 Carlito syrichta
TAACTCAGCTAGTTAATGCAAGTGACTAGCCAACTGCACAGCTAGGTAACCTGCTAGTTTCATCAGTTGGATGGCCAGCTGGCTAACTGGTTAAGTCAGCTAGCTGAGTCAGCTGACTAGCCACCTGGCTAAGTAGGTAGCAGGCTAATTAATTCAACTTGGTAGCTGGCTGGCTAGTTAGTTAAGTCAGCGTGTTAAGTTAGTTGGCTAGCCTGTTGGCTTGCTAGGTGGCTAGCTAGTTATGCCAGGTGGCTTGGCAGATGGCTATCTAAGTCAGCTAGTTAGTCAGTTGATTAGCCCACTGGCTAGCTAGGTTTTCTGGCAAGTTAAGCTGGCTAGTTAGCATGCTGGTTAGGTAGGTGGCCAGGTACTTAAGCCGGCTGACTAGCCGGCTGACCAGCAGGGTGGCAAGCTAGTTAAGCCAGCTGGCTATCCTACTGTCCA
>NW_007241280.1:0-394 GCF_000164805.1 Carlito syrichta
ACTTAACTATGTAACTTAATTATCTAGCCAGCTTGCTAGTCAACTGACTTAACTAACTCAATACCTAGCTAGCTAGCTGGTTAGCGAGTTGACTTAACTAGCTGAATTAAGTGGCTGGCCTGCTTGCCAGCCAGCTGATTTAACTGGCATGCTACATAGCTAGCCATCTGGCTAGCCAGGTAAATTAACTAGGAGACTTCACTAGCTAGCTAGCTAACTAGACAGCTGCCTGAACTAGCTAACTATCTAGCTAGCCAGCCGACTAGCCAGCTGACTTAACTAGATAACTAGAGTAGCTAAAGAGCTGAGTAGCCTGCTGACTTGACTGCCTAGCTACCTAGCTAACCAGCTGTCTAGACAACTGACTTAACTAGCTGACTTAAATAGCTAACCA
>NW_007241281.1:0-2249 GCF_000164805.1 Carlito syrichta
AATATATAATAATAATATACCCAAATTACCAAACTATAAAGAAGATATACCGATGGCAAATAAGCATTAAGAAAAAATGCTCCACATATATAGTGGACTTTGAACATCCAACGTAATACTATAAGAAAATGACTGACAGTGGTGGGAAACTATGGGGGGGAGGGGAAGGGAGATGGTATTAATGGTAGTAAATATCTGTCTGGGGACAGGGAGACACCTCTTATCAACAAGGGTGCCTGAACAAAGCATATGTGTATACCTAATCCTTAACTGTACCCCACAATATCATAATTAAAAATATTGATTATTTTAAAAAAGAGAAAAAATGTTCAACATCATATGGTATCAGGGAATTACAGATTTACAAAACAATGAGATGCCACTACACATTAATAAAATGGCCAAAAGCCAAATCATTGACAATACTAAATGCTGAGGAAGATATGGGGTAACATGGGGCAACAGGAGCTCTCATTCAATGCTGGGAAAACTGACTGACCACATGCAGAAGATTGAAACAGGACCCCTACCTATCACCATACACAAAAACAAACTCTAAATGGATCAAAGACCTGAATGTAAAATGTCAAACTATAAGAATCTTAGAAAGCGCAGGAGACACTCTTATGAAAATTGGAACTGGGAACCAATTCCTATTCTAGAACCCTAAAGGCCAATACCTTAAGAAATCAGATAGACAAGTGGGACCCCATCAAATTAACGAGCTTCTACAAAGCAAAAGAAACCATCAAGAGAGCGGGGAGACAGCCCACAGAATGGGAAAATATATTTGCTAACTATTTATTCGACAATGGCCTAACATCTAGGATCTACAAGGAACTCAAACGTGCTGAAAGAAAAAAAATAAGCAGCCCCTTTAAAAAGTGGGTAAAAGACATGAATAGACACTTCTCAAAAGAAGATATATGGGCAGTCAACAGACACATGAAAAAGTGCCTCACTCATCATCAGAGAAATCAAAACCACACTGACATACCACCTAGCCCCTGTAAAAATGGTCATCATTAATAAAACAAACAACACAGATGCTGCGAGGATGTGGAGAAAAAGGAACACTTCTACACTGCTGGTGGGAATGCAAACTTGTACAACCTTTCTGGAAGACAAGTCAATGAGGCGATTTCTGAAAGAACTAGAAATTAATCTTCTGTATGACTGAGCAATTCCCCTATTGGGAATGTACCTGGAGGAACTCAAATTATTCTACAAAAAAGATACCTGCACACGTATGTTTGTTGTAGCTCTATTCACAATAGCAAAAACATGGAACCAACCGTATTGCCCATTGAAGCTGGACTGGATTTTAAAAATGTAGTACATATACACAATGGAATATTGTGCAGCTATAAAAAGGGACAAATATATGGACTTTGCAGCAACTTGGATGGATTTGGAGTCGATCATACTCAGTGATTTATCACAGAAACAAAGAACTGAGTTCCATATGTTCTCACTCAGAAGGTGACCTTAAACAATTATAATGCTATGAGAAAGCAGTTGGCAGTAGTGGAAAACTGTCGAGGGGAGGCGGATGGGACTGGCAGTTGAGGGAAACTGCTGGGGAGGAAGGGGCATACCTCATCAACAAGGGTACCTGGATGATCAATGTTTGTATACCTAACCCTGAATTGTACCCCACATCTTTCTAACAAATTAATTAATTAATTTTTTTTAAATGATATGCTACTACACACCTAATAAAATGGCCAAAAGCAAATCTCTGACAATACTAAATGCTGAGGAGGATATGGGGCAACAGGAGCTCTCATTCAATGCTGGGGAGAATGCAAAATGGTACAGCCACTTTGTAAAATAGTTTGATAGTTTCACACAAAATTAAATATATTCTTACCATGGCAAATGCAGTAATCATGCTCCTTGGTATTTACCCAAGTGAGTTGAAAACATGTCCACACAGAAACCTGCCCTTGGATATTTATAGTAGCTTTATTTATAATTGCCAAAAATTGGAAATCACCAAGAGGTCCTTCAGTAAGTGAATGGATAAACTGTGGTATAATAGTCCAGAGAATGGACTATTTTTCAGCACTAAAAATAAACGAGCTACTAATCCAAGTAAAGACATGAAGAAACTTTAAATGTATTTTACTAAGCAGAAGGAGCCAATCTGAAAAGTCTACTATGTGATTCTAGTTATATGACATTCTAGAAAAGGCAAAACTATGAAGATAGTAAAAAGATCAGGCCAGGCACATTGGCTCAAGCCT
>NW_007241282.1:0-1025 GCF_000164805.1 Carlito syrichta
AGCCTGTTATCCCGGTACTTTGGGGGGGGGCAATGCAAGAGGATTGCCTAAGCCCACAGGTTCGAGACCAGCCTGGGCAACATGGTGAGATCTCGTCTGTACAATAAATTTTAAAATCAGCCAGATGTGGTAGCACATACCTATAGTTCCAACTACGTGGAAGGCTGAGACGAAAGGATCACTGGAGCCCAGTAAGTCGACGCTGGGGTGGCAATGAGCATGCCACTGCACTCTAGCCTAAACTATGGAGTGACTTCAAGTCAAAAAAGTAAAACGATCAGTGGGTGGAGGGAAAGAGGAATGAATAGGTGAAACACTATTTAAACTAACTGAAATTAAAATAAAGGATTTGGGGGGCAGTGAAGCTATTCTGTGTGATATTCTAATAGTGGACACGACAAAACCCATAAAATGCACAACCCGAAGAGTGAACACTATAGTAAATTGTAGGCTTTGGACAATAATGATGTACCACTGTAGGTTCATCAACTGTAGCAAAGCAAGATGTTAATAATGGGGGAAACTGTACATGTGTATGGGATAGGGGTATATAGGAACTCTGTCTCTTCTGCTCAATTTCTCTGTAACCCTAAAACATTTTTTTAAATTTTTTTAAAAAGCATTGTTCTCTACCTTCGTTATTCAAACTGGCATTGTAAGCATAATCTAGAACTTATCAGTGCAAATTCATTGGCCCCATCTATTGACTCAGAATCTCTAGAGTCTGTGTTTGAACAAGCACTCCACAATCCAGGTAAATCAAACGCTCACAAAATTTTGAAAAGTGTTATCCTCCTCAAAAGTTAGGGAAGCACTTCCTCACAAACTTTAATGTGCGAGAATGACTGGTTATCTTGTTAAAATAAAGATTCTTT
Organism: Carlito syrichta; assembly: GCF_000164805.1. NCBI lineage: Eukaryota > Metazoa > Chordata > Mammalia > Primates > Tarsiidae > Carlito > Carlito syrichta. The sequence continues at coordinate 876 of NW_007241282.1, forward strand.
TTTAGCTTTTGATAAAATCTAGCACCCCTTCTTGATAAAAACCCTTGAACAGCTAGGCATACAGGAAACATACCTCAAAATAGTAAAAGCCATCTACGAGAAACCCACAGCCAGCATACTCCTAAACAGACAAAAACTGGAACCATTTCC
>NW_007241282.1:2108-2847 GCF_000164805.1 Carlito syrichta
CAGACTGGGAAAAAGTATTTGCCAACTGCAGGTCTGACAAAGGCTAACATCTTGGATCTACAAGGGAACTCAAACGTGCTGAAAAGAAGAAAACAAACAACCCCATTATAAAATAGGCAAAAGATATGAACAGACACTTCTCAAAGGAAGACATCCGAGCAGCCAATAGACACATGAAAAAATGTTCAACCTCACTAATCATCAGGGAGATGCAAATCAAAACCACACTGAGATACCACCTAACTCCAGTCAGAATGGCAATTATCAATAACTCAAAAAACAACAGTTGCTGGAGAGGGTGTGGTGAAAAGGGAGCACTTCTACACTGTTGGTGGGAGTGCAAACTAGTACAACCTCTGTGGAAAACAGTATGGCAATTCCTAAAAGCTCTAAATATCAACCTTCCATATGACCCCGCAATGCCCCTACTGGGAATATACCCTGAAGAACTCAAATCACTCTATAAAAAAGATACCTGCACATGTTTATCGCAGCATTGTTCACAATAGCAAGAACCCGGAAGCAACTATGCTGTCCATCAAAAGAGGACTGGATTTTTAAAAATGTGGTACATATACATGATGGAATACTATGCAGTCATAAAAAAGAACAAAATGTACCTTGAAAACCCAAGAGAGAGCCGGGCTCGGTGGCTCAGCCTGTAATCCCGCGCCTTTGGGAGGCTGAGGTGAGTGGATTGCCTAAGCCCGTGGGTTCGAGACCCGCCTGGGCAGCGAGA
>NW_007241283.1:0-1149 GCF_000164805.1 Carlito syrichta
TCCTTTGGGAGGCCGAGGCAAGAGGATTGCCTGAGTCCAGGGTTTGGAGACCAGCCTGGGCAACTTGGTGAGAACTCATCTCTACAATAAATCACAAAAACTAGCTGGGCATGGTGGCGTGTGTCTGTAGTTCCAGCTACTTGGAAGGCTGAGGCAGAAGGATCGCCCAGCCAACAGGTCGAGGCTGCTGTGGCTGTGAGCACGTCACTGCATTCCAGCCTGAGTGACAGAGACAGAGTGAGACTCCCACTCAAATAAAGAAAGGAAAGAAAGTTCCCCTTTCCCAGAAGTCCCTCCATCCTGAGTATACCTAGATGCTTGGTCACCTGGGCTATCCCTGCTGGCATCCTGGCCCTCCGGGGTACACCCGCTTGTCCAGCCCCCTCACTACTGTGGGCTCAGGAAAGCAAGGACATGCCACCCACCTCGGTGCCTGCGGGAAGGGAGCATGGTAGATGCTCAGGAAAGACACACAGGAGGGTGAATCGCGGAACAGCCGCTTCCGCTTCCTCTCGGATTTCTTTTTTTTTTTTTTGAGTTGGAGTCTCACTCTGTCGCCCAGACTGGAAGTGCAGTGGCCACTCCCGGCCACCACAGCCTCGACCTGCTGGGCTCCGGCGATCCTTCCACCTCAGCCTTCCAAGTAACCGGAATTATATGCGCGCACTACCACGCCCAGCTGATTTTTTGATTTATTGTAGAGATGAGGTCTCGCTGCCCAGGCGGGTCTCGAACCCGCGGGCTCAGGCAATCCACTCACCTCAGCCTCCCAAAGGCGGGGGATTACAGACTGAGCCAACAAGCCCGGCTAATGTTTTATTTTATTGTAGAGACAAGGTCTCACCAAGTTGCCCGGACGGGTCTCGAACCCACAGGCTCAGGCAATCCACTCACCTCGGCCTCCCAAAGTGCCTCCCAAAGTGCCGGGATTACAGGCTGAGCCATCGAGCCCGGCCTCCTGTCGGATTTCAACTGAGGCTAAACTTGCCTCTGTCATCACAACTGTCTGTCTGCCCCCCTCCCCACCCTACCCCCCCACCTGGGTGTCCCCCAGGTCGGGGTCACGACTTTTCCCTCAGGTGGTGCTGGGAGCTCAACCACCACCCCCCACAACCCCCAAGCTGGATGAGTCTGGCTTCCGGCCGGGCC
>NW_007241284.1:0-3652 GCF_000164805.1 Carlito syrichta
GGATGGCCTAAAGGGGTCCTTTTGGGGGTTGGGGAGGGAGAATGAAGGAAGGCCAAGGCCGAGGTGCTTCCTAGCTGGTGGGAAGGAGACGATTTGACCCCGGAAAGGAGCCCCCCAATCCCCGGGTACAGCAAGAGCAGATTAATCCCTCCAAGGGAAGTACCGCAGAAGCAAAGAACTGAACACTGCAGGTTCTCACGCACAAGTGGGCCCTGATCACTGGTCACAGGAGCGCAAGGGTGGGATCGGCAGTCGCTGGGCACTGCTAGGGAAGCGAGGAGGGAATGTGATGACACCACGGGTACCCTGGCTACTACCAGTGAGGGCCAGCCAGACGCCAGACTCTACCTGCCCACAGCCTCACGCACTTAGTCCTCACTTGTACCCCACAACTCTATAATGCATACATACACACACACACACACACACATATAAGGAAAGAAGGCTGAGGCAGAAGGATCTCCGGAGCCCAGCAGGTCGACGCTGGGGTGGCCGTGAGCGTGCCGCTGCACTCCAGTCTGGGCGCCAGAGTGAAACTTCAACTCAAAAAAAAAGAAAGCACAGGTTTGACTGGAAGGACCCATCTGTACCTGGGAAACTGAGGCCAGGGGAGGAAGAGGAGGGTGGTGGCACGGGCAGGATCGGCAACAGCTTTCTGGACACCTGGGTTGAGAGTGGCCAACCTGACTCAGAAGGAAGCTACCAGGGGAAAGGGCATTTGGCACAAAACCCCACTGACCTGGGCTGGCGGGAGCCTCAGGGTGTCCGGGCAGTGTCAGTGGCTCCTGGCGCGATGGCTGTTTGGCGGTGGCCAGCCAGTCAGGATGTCTGGTCAGCAGCTCCTGAGAGCCCTGTGTCTGTTGGTGCACCTCCTGCCTCATCAGCTGCCATCAGAACCCCCAGGGCTCAGGGCTGGCCTTTGAAGGGCCAGTGCTTCCCAGCTGCCTGCTGGCGGCACTGCGGTGTTCCCACCCCAGGCCGTTCCTCCCCCTTCAGGACCATCTCTGCTGGGAACCCTCTCTAAGTTTGACAGTCCACTGTCTCCGAAGTGACAAAATAGGTGTAACCTGGCAACCCCAGATCTGAGATGGCTTGCACGTAAGGTTGTCTCTTCCCAAGAAGTCACCTGGAGGTGCAGCAGGAAAAGACATTGGCTTATTAGAACTTACGGGATGGACTGATGCTGGTGGGTTGGTGCCAAAGGAAACCGCACTTGGGGACAGTATAGCAGTTATTTATTTATTTATTTATTTGAGTTGGAGTCTCACTCTTTCTCACCCAGACTGGAGTGCAGTGGCCGTTCCTGGCCACCACAGCCTCGACCTGCTGGGCTCTGGCGATCCTTCCACCTCAGCCTTCCAAGTAGCTGGAACTACAGACGAACACCACCACGCCCGGCTAGTTTTTTGTGATTTATTGTAGAGAGGAGGTCTCACCAAGTTGCCCGGGCTGGTCTCGAATCCCCAGGCTCAGGCAATCCTCTTACCTCGGCCTCCCAAAGTGCTGGGATTTACAGGCTGAGCCATGGTGCCCAGCCAGTATACAGTTTTACAGGCAAGCAAGTCAGTTAATCAAATTTCTGTCCCATGTTTACAATGACATTGATTAAGGCTGTGTGCAGTGGCTCAAGCATGGACCCTCCGTTCTGGCCTCTGAGCGCACATGGTTGCTGCCCCTTCTCTGAGTCTGTTTCCTCATTGTAAAAAGGGAAAAATAAAGGCATCCATGTCACAGGCTTCTTGTGAGGGTGCAAGGAGATTATACAACTTGCCAAAAAAATGTATACACATTTTAAGGGGTGTTACCTATGTAGTACTTCTCAAAGTTGTTTTTTTTTTTTTTGAGTTGGAGTCTCACTCTGTTGCCCAGACTGGAGTGCAGCGGCCGCTCCCGGTCACCGCAGCCTCGACCTGCTGGGCTCCGGCGATCCTTCCGCCTCAGCCTTCCAAGTAGCCGGAGTTACAGGCATGCGCTACCACACCCGGCTGATTTTTTGATTCATTGAGGCCATCCACTCACCTCAGTCTCCAAAGGCGCGGGATTACAGGCTGAGCCACCGAGCCCGGCCACTTCTCAAACTTGTCTTAAACTATGGTAGCAATGTGTAGTATGATGTTCACTCAACCGTGCCTCTTTTCTTTGACTGTCCTGCCTGTCGCATGGTGACACTAGCACCATGCATCATTTGATTAATGCCATCTTTTGAGTGAACGTCATACTTAAAATGTGTATACATTTTTTTGGCACCACCTGTATATCTGGGCACCCAACAGGAAGATGACTTGCAACCAGGAGTTTGAGACCAGCGGGGACAGCATAGCAAGACCCCATCTCTATAGCAAAAAATAAAATAAGAACTGGGCACCCAAGTGTTCCATCCATACTGGATGCCACCCCTCACCTCCTTCCAACTTCCCAGAGTGCTGTGATGAGGGCCAAACCCAGCTCAGCCAAGGGCCATGGACACCGACCCTGAACTTACGATAGAAGATGAATGTTTCCACTTGGGAGGAGGCGAAGGCCCTGAAAACGTAGCTGGAAGACTCACCGGATCAGGAATGGGAAGGAACCCCAAGTGGACTTTGACTGATGGGTGGGGGGTGTCCCAGGGAGGAGATTCTGGAGAAGGGACCCAGGTCAGTAGGGAAGGTGCCCTGGCAAGCTTAGACTGTCCAGCTAAGACAGGCTTAGATAGCTCCACTCCGCATGTCCCTTCTCCCTGGAGAACCTCGGATGGGCGTGGTGAGAAACTTTCTAGAATGGTTGTATTTATACAAATTGTTCACAGAAACAATTTTATCTGCCAATATGCTCCTGGTGGGCCAAGCACAGCTAATGCTAAAAAAAACAAATCTTCAACATGTTTTCTCCCTTTCTGCGTTCTTATTTTCTCTCCAATTTTCACCTGTGATGTTTTTTTTCTGCGCCTGAGAACATTTCAGGTGGGATATAAAAGGATCTAAAACTTAGACAATAAAGCAAATGACTTGCTTTTGTTAAATTGTTCTTTCCCGCTGTGCTATATCCTTTCAGAACTTTAGCTGTGATTTCAGGGACAGATTGCAAAAACACCCCCACAGTGGTTAGAGGATTTTCTCAATTTCACTTGAATGCTCTATCTCCTGGGGCAAGGGAGTGAGGACTGATTCAGATTCACCAGGGAACCTGGTTTGAGTTCTGAGTGTTCTGCGCTTTTTCTGCCTGGAGGACTGAAGGACTGGAAATACTTTCGCTTGGGGGCTGGAACAGAGATTCTACATCATTATTCTTTTTCCTTTTTCTTTGAGCCAGAGTCTTATTCTGCCACCCAGACTGAAGTGTAGTGGCACACTCATGGCCACCGCAGCCTCAACCTGCTAGGCTCAGGCGATCCTTTCACCTCAGCCTTCCAGATAGCTGGAACCACAGGCGTGCACCACCACACCCACCTAATTTTTTTTTTGAGTTGGAGTCTCACTGTCACCCAGACTGGAGTGCAGTGGCCGCTCCCGACTACCGCAGCCTTGACCTGCTGGGCTCTGGCGATCCTTCTGCCCCAGCCTTCCAAATAGCTGGAACTACAGGCGCATGCTACCACGCCTGGCGAATTTTGTTGATTTATTGTAGAGATGAGGTCTCGCCTGCCCAGGCGGGTCTTGAACCCGCGGACTCA
>NW_007241284.1:3672-8387 GCF_000164805.1 Carlito syrichta
TAATCCCTCCAAGGGAAGTACCGCAGAAGCAAAGAACTGAACACTGCAGGTTCTCACGCATAAGTGGGCCCTGATCACTGGTCACAGGAGCGCAAGGGTGGGATCGGCAGTCGCTGGGCACTGCTAGGGAAGCGAGGAGGGAACGGGATGACACCACGGGTACCCTGGCCACTACCAGTGAGGGCCAGCCTCTACCTGCCCGCAGCCTACTCACGCAGTTAGTCCTCACTTGTACCCCACAACTCTATAATGCATACATACACACACACACACACACATATAAGGAAAGAAGGCTGAGGCGGAAGGATCGCCGGAGCCCAGCAGGTCGACGCTGGGGTGGCCGTGAGCATGCCACTGCACTCCAGTCTGGGCGCCAGAGTAAAACTCCAACTCAAAAAAAAAGAAAGCACAGGTTTGACTGGAAGGACCCATCTGTACCTGGGAAACTGAGGCCAGGGGAGGAAGAGGAGGGTAGTGGCACGGGCAGGATCGGCAACAGCTTTCTGGACACCTGGGTTGAGAGTGTCAACCTGACTCAGAAGGAAGCTGCCAGGTGAAGGCCCATGGGGATGCTGACGGACCCCTGGGGAGGCGCTGGGGACAGGGAGATGGTGACCCAAATCCCTCAACCAGCTGCCATGGCAAAGATACCAGGGGAAAGGGCATTTGGCACAAACCCCACTGACCTGGGCTGGCGGGAGCCTCAGGGTGTCCGGGCAGTGTCAGTGGCTCCTGGCACAGTGGCTGTTTGGAGGGGGTCAGCCAGTCAGGATGTCTGGTCAGCAGCTCCTGGGAACCCTGTGTCTGTTGGTGCACCTCCTGCCTCATCAACTGCCATCAGAACCCCCAGGGCTCAGGGCTGGCCTTGAAAGGGCCAGAGCTCCCAGCTGCCTGCTGGGGGCACTGCGGTGTTCCCACCCCAGGCCGTTCCTCCCCCTTCACAACCACCTCTGCAGGGAACTCTCTCTAAGTTTGGCAGTCCACTGTCTCCGAAGTGACAAAATAGGTGTAACCTGGCAACCCCAGATCTGAGATGGCTTGCACGTAAGGTTGTCTATTCCAAAGAAGTCACCTGGAGGTGCAGCAGGAAAAGACATTGGCTTATTAGAACTTACAAGAGGGACTGATGGCGGTGGGTCGGTGTCTAAGGAAACCACACTTGGGGACAGTATAGCAGTTTTTTGTTTTTTGAGTTGGAGTCTCACTCTGTCGCCCAGACTGGAGTGCAATGGCCACTCCCGGCCACTGCAGCCTTGACCTGCTGGGCTCCGGCGATCCTTCTCCTCAGCCTTCCAAGTAGCTGGAACTACAGACGAACACCACCACGCCCGGCTAGTTTTTTGTGATTTATTGTAGAGAGGAGGTCTCACCAAGTTGCCCGGGCTGGTCTCGAACCCCCAGGCTCAGGCAATCCTCTCGCCTCGGCCTCCCAAAGTGCTGGGATAACAGGCTGAGCCACGGTGCCCAGCCAGTACAAAGTTTTACAGGCAAGCAAGTCAGTTAATCAAATTTCTGTCCCATGTTTACCATGACATTGATTAAGGCTGGGTGCAGTGGCTCAAGCACGGACCCTCCGTTCTGGCCTCTGAGCGCACATGGTTGCTGCCCCTTCTCTGAGTCTGTTTCCTCATTGTAAGAAGGGAAAAATAAAGGCACCCATGTCACAGGCTTCTTGTGAGGGTGCAACTTGCCAAAAAAGTGTATACACATTTTAAGGGATGTTATCTATGTAGTACTTCTCAAAGTTGTATTAAACTATGGTAGCAATGTGTAGTATGATGTACACTCAACCATGCCTCTTTTCTTTGACTGTCCTGCCTGCGGCATAGTGACACTAGCACCATGCATCATTTGATTAATGCCATCTTTTGAGTGAACGTCATACTTAAAATGTGTATACATTTTTTTGGCACCCCCTGTATATCTGGGCACTCAACAGGAAGATCACTTGCAACCAGGAGTTTAAGACCAGCGGGGGCAGCACAGCAAGACCCCATCTCTATAGCTAAAAATAAAATAAGAACTGGGCAGTCAAGTGTTCCATCCATACTGGATGCCACCCCTCACCTCCTTCCAACCTCCCAGAGTGCTGTGATGAGGGCCGAACCCAGCTCAGCCAAGGGCCATGGACACCGACCCTGAACTTACGATAGAAGATGAATGTTTCCACTTGGGAGGAGGTGGAGGCCCTGAAAACGTAGCTGGAAGACTCACCGGATCAGGAATGGGAAGGAACCCCAAGTGGACTTTGATGGGTGGGGGGTGTCCCAGGGAGAAGATTCTGGAGAAGGGACCCAGGCCAGTAGGGAAGGTGGCCTGGCAAGCTTAGACTGTCCAGCTAAGACAGGCTTAGATAGCTCCACTCTGCATGTCCCTTCTCCCTGGAGAACCTCGGATGGGCGTGGTGAGAAACTTTCTAGAAAAGCTGTATTTATACAAATTGCTCACAGAAACAATTTTATCTGCCAACATGCTCCTGGTGGGCCAAGTACAGCTAATGCTAAAAAACAAATCTTCAACATGTTTTCTCCCCTTCTGTGTTCTTATTTTCTCTCCAATTTTCACCTGTGATTTTTTTTTCTGCGCCTGACATTTCAGGTGGGATATAAAAGGATTTAAAACTTAGACAATAAAGCAAATGACTTGCTTTTGTTAAACTGTTCTTTCCTGCTGTGCTATATCCTTTCAGAACTTTAGCTGTGATTTCAGGGACAGATTGCAAAAACACTCCACAGTGGTTAGAGGATTTTCTCAATTTCACTTGAATGCTCTATCTCCTGGGGCAAGGGAGTGAGGATTGATTCAGATTCACCGGGGAACCTGGTTTGAGTTCTGAGAGTTTTGCTGCTTTGTCTGCCTGGAGGACTGAAGGACTGTAAATACTTTTGCTTGGGGGCTGGAACAGAGATTGTACATCATTATCCTTTTTCCTTTTTTTTTTTTTTGAGCCAGAGTCTCTTTCTGCCACCCAGACTGAAGTGTAGTGGTACGCTCATGGCCACCACAGCCTCGACCTGCTAGGCTCAGGCGATCCTTTCACCTCAGCCTTCCAGATGGTTGGAACCATAGGCGTACACCACCACACCTGGCTAATTTTTTTGATTTACTGTAGAGATGAGGTCTCGCCAAGTTGGCCAGGCTGGCCTTGAACCCCTGAGCCCAGCCAATCCTCTGGCCTCTGTCTCCCAAAGTGCTGGGATTAACATTATTCTTTTTTGTTTTTGAGACAGGGTTGAGCTCTCTTGCCCAGGATGGACTGCAGTAGTGCAGTCATAACTCACTGCAGCCCCCAAGTCTTGGGCTCAAGCAGTCCCTCCACCTCTGGCCAGGTAATTTTTTTTTTTTTTTGAGTTGAAGTCTCACTTGGTAGCCCAGACTGGAGTGCAGTGGCCGCTCCTGGCCACCGCAGCCTCGCCTGCTGGGCTCTGGCGATCCTTCCACCTCAGCCTTCCGAGTAGCCGGAATTACGGGCATGCGCTACCACGCCCGGCTGATTTTTTTGATTTATTGTAGAGATGAGGTCTGGCTGCCCAGGCGGGTCTTGAACCCTCGGGCTCAGGCAATCCACTCACCTCAGCCTCCCAAAGGCGTGGGATTACAGGCTGAGCCACCGAGCCCGGCATGCCCAGGTAATTTTTAAATTTGTTGTAGAGACAGGGATCTTGCTACATTGCCCAGCCTCTAGGACTCCTGGCCTCAAGCGACCCTCCTGTCTCTGCCTCCCAAACAGAGGGATTAGAGGGTGAGCCAGGGCTGGCTGACTGCAGTTATTCTACCCAGAGGCCTGGGTTGGGCCCTGGTGCTGGGGAGACCGTGACCCCCTTCGATATTCTCAGACCAGCATGGGCAGAGGAAGGGCAGCAGGAGGTGAGGAAGTGCAGGATTAAGGCCAGGGCCCGGCTGTGGGCTCTCCTCCTCCAGCCCGAGGACGTCCTCCTCCCAGGATCTCCCTTCTCATTTATGCACGGAGGAGACTGTGCCTGTCCAGGAGGGCGGGGTGGCCCAGCCAAGACCCGCTGGAAATCCTGTGCCCACTGCAGAGGCCGCGAGGTGACCCAGCCTCGGTCTTCCACTTCCACGGGCCGGGGGTGTGGGGAGAGAATTGGGGCGGGAAGACCCCAGCCCGGCAGCCGGCCCGGGGGAAGGGCAGGGTAGGCGGGAAGACCCCAGTCCAGCAGCGGCCAGGGGGTGGGGGTGGGAAGACTGCAGCCCAGCACTGGCCCGGGAGGCGGGAAGACCCCAGTCCAGCAGCTGGTCGGGGGGGGGGGGGGCGCAGCCCGGGTCCCTCGTCTCCAAAACAGGCGGGAAGCGGTTCCCCCCCCCGAGCTGCGAGAGGATTAACTGAGACCCCATGGAGAGGGCACGTTGCCCAGGGCAGGCCGCAGGCGCCCTTGAGGCTCGCAGGGCTCGTGGATACCGCGACCTGCAGGAGGGACCTCCGGGGACATCGCCGGGCGACGCCACCCGCGCGGGGCCCCAGGGCCGCTCGGCCCTCGGTGTGCGGGGAGTGCTCCGTGTGTGACAACGCGAGCACGCCGGCACTCCCACACGTACCACTCGGTTTTTAGAAAGTGCAGAAGGAAGGGCCTGCACCCGCCGGATCCGGATTGAGTGCTTTCAAGCGCGCGCCACAGGCTGTCCCTTTAAGGCGCTGGGCCCGCCCGAGGCATTGTGGCCCTCGCCGCCGCCCGTAGCGCTCCTCCGAAAGGCCGGCT
>NW_007241284.1:8407-10197 GCF_000164805.1 Carlito syrichta
GGCAGCCGGCCCCGCCCGCCCGGGTTGGGGGAGGGGTCACCGGCGGGGGCTCCCGTGCGGGCCTGAGGCCACTCCGGGGGTGCCAGAGCCATCGGGGCGGCCAGACGGGCTTTCCTGGCCGTCCCTCTGCCGCCGCCCCAGAGGCCCCTGAAGGCTGCACTCGGGCAGGTGCTTTGCCAGCCCTCGGGGAAGGCGGACGCGCCAGCAGCCGGCGGCCGCAGGGCGGGCGCAGGACCGGAGTGTGTGCTCCCTGCGCCTGTCGGCGAGCCCCTCCGGTGCCCCGTCAGAATCAGATTACCTCCCGTCTTCGCACGCCGGTGGACTCTTGCAAACGGAGAGCTGGGCGTCCGCGGGTGACACGAGCTCCAGCAGAGCATGCTGAGGTTTGGCTGCTCAGCTGCAGGGGGTCAGGCTCACCTGGTTGAAAAGCCGGGGCTGCTCTGGCGGCCCGCTCTGAATCGCCTTCCTCCCCGTGTCCCTCCTTCGCCGGGGTCGTGTCCCCAGTCTGCTTCCCTGGTCCCTCAAAACGTGTGACCCACCGGAGCACCTAGGCGAGGCCTGGGCCCCACCCGGTGGGGTAGGAATTTGGTGCGTTGGGTCCAGAATCAGATTCTTGGCAGTCAGGCTGGTTCTTTTTTACATGCTAATGTGTTTTGGAGCCCAAAGGGTTGGGTGGGTTGGGCTTGAGCTTGGAGGGGCTGTGGGTCTCTCTGTGAGACCACCTGCCTGGGCGACCTCCAGTGAGCCTGCTTATGCCCCGCCCACTGAGCTGCTGCCTCACCCCGTGGGCGAGAGGGCCGCCCCCTGCGGCCTCTTCTCCCTCTGGGGTTTCACTGGGTAGGGCTCCACCCGCTTCCTGGCTCCGCTTTCCAGCCCTCTGCAGGCCTCCTTGGCTTTTGTCTCTCCCTGTGCCGGTCCAGCCCACAGGGGAGACCCGGCAATTGGGTGACGCTGGCATGCCGGGTTACGCTAAGGACAGCACCACAGAGCGCCTTTGCCGAGCACCAGCCTCGAGCCAGGGTTTTGTCCCCTGGCAGCCCCTCCCCTACTCTCGGGCCTTAGATGCAGCCTGATCCACCCTGGCTGCAGGTGAAATGGAGCCGTGGCACACCTGCTCTGCGGCACGGGTGTTGTCCTGTCTCCCTCTGATGCAGACTCCAAGGCGAGCTTCCGTTCCCTTAGTGTTGCAGGAGCCTTATGAGCTTTGGTTTTCAGCTCCTGTCTGAATTTGCAGCATGTAAGCCCATTAGGTGCATGGCAGCTCACGGCCAGCGGGTCTGGGTGGCCCTCGTTTCAGGGTTGCCTGGTGTGCTTTTATGAGACGCATTCAAGCCGCACGATCTATTCCTGTGACGGAGGAAACCAGTCGCTTACAGTACAGACTTGGGACAGTTCCTGTTGTCAGGTCCAAGCCCACTGAGCTACAGTCCTCTTTCCCTCCTCTGCAGTGTGAGTCCTGCTTTCAGTGTGTCAGTGCTGTGCCCAGGCTGCTCCTGTGGAAGGTGGGACATGGGGACCCTGGCAGACAGGGCTGGCTGGCTTTCTGGCCACAGAAGGCAGGACTGGGGACCCCACCCGGCTGGGAGGCTCCACTTTGCTCCTGGCTGGGCTTTGTGGTGCCTTGCTAGCGTCCAGCGTTGCGGAAGGCAGCCTTGCCTCTGCAGCCGTGCACGGCCATCGTGGCGCCCACCCAGGAGGCAAGACCACCGGGTATGCAGACATGGCTGTTGACATGATCGCTTGACTGGGGGTGTGTTTTAGGATTTGGACATGCTCCCGAACTTCTATAC
>NW_007241285.1:0-1999 GCF_000164805.1 Carlito syrichta
GCAGGGAGACAGCCCACAGACTGGGAAAAAGTATTTGCCAACTCCATGTCTGACAAAGGCCTAACATCTTGGACCTACAAGGAACTTAAAGGTGCTGAAAAGAAAAAAAACAAACAACCCCATTACAAAGTGGGCAAAACGTATGAACAGACACTTTAGAAAAGAAGACATACGAGTGTCCAACAGACACATGAAGAAATGGTCAACCTCACTAATCATCAAGGAGACGCAAATTAAAACTACTCTGAGACACCACTCTAACTCCAGTCAGAATGGTCATTATCAATAACTCAAAAAATAACAGATGCTGGAGAGGATGTGGTGAGAAAGCAGCACTTCTACACTGTTGGTGGGAGTGTAAAGTAGTGCAACCTCTGTGGAAAGCAGTGTGGCGATTCCTAAAACCTCTAAATATCGACCTCCAATATGACCCTGCAATCCCCCTACTGGTAATGTACCCTGAAGAACTCAAAACACTCTGTCAATAATATACCTGCACATGTATGTTTATCGCAGCATTGTTTATAATAGTAAGAACGTGGAACCAACCATGCTGTCCATCAAAAGAGGAATGAATTAAAAATATGGTACATGTACATGTACATAATGGAATACTACACAGCTATAAAAGAGAACAAAATAATGACTTTCACAGGCACATGGATGGAACTAGAGTATATAATACTGAGTGATCTTTCACAACAACAAAATCTGAGTATAACATGTTCTCACTCATAAGTGGACCTTGAATATCTATCGTAATACTATAAGAAAAGGATTGAAAGTGGTGGGAATCTATCTGTGGGGGTACAGGGAGGGCAAGGGTGGTGGGATTAACGGTAGTCAATATCTGTCTGGGGATGGGGGGAGACACCCCTTATCAGCAAGAATGCCTGAACAACGCATATTTGTATACCTAACACTTATCTGTCTCCCACAATTTTAAAATAAAAAATATGTTTTTAAAAATAAAGTATATGTAAAAGAGAAAGAAAGAAAAAGAAAGAAAGATCCTGGAAATAAATAAAAATGAAGAAACATCTCACCAAACCACTGGGATGCCCTGAAAGCAGTTCTCAAAAGGGAATTTATATCTCTAAGAGCACACATCAAGAAAACAGTAAGATCAGAAGTTGAGAGCCTAACAGATCAACTTTAGCAGAAAAATCCAAATCACAAAAATAAGAGTCCAAATATGGGACATAGAAGACAAAAATATAAAAAAATCAACAAAACAAAAAGCTGGTTATTTGAAAGAATTAACAAGATTGATGGGCCCATAGCCAGAAAGACCAAAAAAGAAAAGAGGGAAAAAGCCTAAATAAGCATAATCAGAAATACAAAAGATCAAATCACAACAGACCCCAATGAAATACAAAAGATTATCAGAGATTACTATGTACACCTATATGGAAACAAACCTGAAAACCTAAATGAAATGACGAACTTTCTGACATCACACAACCTCCCCACGTTGAAACAGGAAGACCCTGAGACACTAAATAGACCAATAAAACTGAGAAAATTGACTCTGCCATATGAAAACTACCTAACAAAAAAAGTCCTGGACCAGACTGCATTCTAGCAGAATTCTACAAAACATACAAGTAGGAGCTTATACCAATCCTATTGAAAGTATTCCAAGCAATTTAGAAAGAAAGAATTCTCCCCAGATCATTTTGCGAAGGTAACATCACACTGATACCCAAACAAGGTAAAGATCCAACAAAAAAAGAGAACTACAGGCCAATAACTCCTATGGTATAGATGCAAAAATCCTCAACAAGATTCTAGAAAATCAAATCCAAAAACACATCTCAAAAATCATCCACCATGACCAAGTAGGCTTCATGCCCAGGATACAGGGATGGTTCAACATTCACAAGATCATAAATGTAATTAAATACATCAACAGATATTAAAAAAAGAACCACATGATTATCCTATTAGATGCAGAAAAAGCTTTTGAGAAAATCCAGCATCCCTTCTTGATAAAAAT
>NW_007241286.1:0-525 GCF_000164805.1 Carlito syrichta
AAACCCAAATAAAAAACACAATTCCATTCACAATAGCCACAAAAAAAATGAAATACCTTCCTAACCAGAAACATGAAAGACCTCTACATTGAAAACTACAAAACACTAAGCAAAGAAATCAAAGATGACACAAACGAGTGGAAAAATATCCCATGCTCATGGATTAGAAGAATCAACACTGTGAAGGTCACCATCTTACCTAAGGTAATCTACAGAGTTGATGCAACAGACACGTCACAAAAGAAGACAAATGAGTGGCCAACAGACACATGAAGAAATGTTCAAATTACCAGCAACATTCTTCTCAGAGCTAGAAAAAACAATACAGGAAATCATATGGAAACACAAACACCAAGAACAGCCAGAACAATCCCCAACAAAAAAAAACAAAGCATGTGGTATCACATTATCAGACTTCAAACTTACTATAAAGCTACAATAATCAAAATAGCTTGGTATTGGTACAGGAACAGGCATATAGACCAATTGAATAGAATTGAGATTCCAGAAGCAAAACCTCAATTT
>NW_007241287.1:0-688 GCF_000164805.1 Carlito syrichta
TCTTTTGTATTTCTTCGGGTCAGATGTGACTTCATCTTTTGTGCTTCTGATTGTGCTTATTTGGTTTTTTTCTCATTTTTTCTTGGTCAGTCTAGCTAGAGGACCATCAATCTTGTTTATCCTTTCAAAGAACCAGCTTTTTGTTTCATTGATTTTTTGTATTATCTTTTTGTCTTCTATGTCCTGGATTTGGGCTTTTATTTTGGTGATCTGGATTCTTCTGCTGAAATTAGGGTTTTTGTGGTCTTGCTTTACCAGCTTCCTTAGGTGGCTTGTTAGGCTGTTTATTTGTGTTCCTTCCATTTTCTTCATATGTGTTTGTAGGGATATAAATTCCCCTCTTACTACAGCTTTTAAGGTGTTCCAGAGATTTTGGTAAGATGTTTCTTCATTTTCCTTTGTTTCCAGGTATCTTTTGATCTCTGTTTTGATATCATCATTGATCCAGGAGTTGTTTAACATCATGCTGTTTAGTGTCCATGTCTTTGTGGATTTTGGGGAGACCTTGTTGGTGTCAATGTTTATTTTTATTCCACTGTGGTCCGAGAAGATGCATGGTAGAATTTTGGTTCTTTTAAATTTGCTTATGCTTGATTTATGGCCAAGTATGTGGTCGATCTTAGAATACATTCCATGCAGTGATGAGTAGAATGTGCATTCTGTGGTCTTTGGATGGAGTGTTCTGTAG
>NW_007241288.1:0-940 GCF_000164805.1 Carlito syrichta
TGACCAGAGTGACAGAGCTGGACTCCAAATCAGAATAATAATAAAAATCACCTCCACCACCAAATCCTCAGGCCGGGCTCTGGGGCTCAGTCTGGCATCCCAGCCCTTCAATGGCCCAGGTGAGTGGATAGCCTGAGACTGTGTTCAACACCAGCCTGGGCCACAGGGTGAGATCTCATCTCGGCCATCAAAAATACATCCAAAGATTAGCCAGGCTTGGTGGCACAGTCTTATGGTTCCAGCCACTCAGGGGACCAAGGTGGGAGAACATCCTGAACCCGGCAGCTGGAGTCCGTGGTGGCCTGAGTGTGCCCCTGCCCTCCAACTGGGTGACAGAGTGGATACTGACTCCAATGAATAATAATAATAACCACCACCACCACCACCCCTGCTACCCAGTGTGAGGAATCAACTTCATGTATGGGAGAGGAAAAGGCACTTTACAGCCTGTCATTTGCAGGATGTTTCAAAGGCAGCCACCTGGAACATCCATCCAGTTTCTTCGACCATGCAACACAGAAGGTCTGCCTCCACCCACCACACTCGTGCCCCACAGCAAAGACCTGTGTGAGCTCACAGAACAGACGGCCCTGATATAGGGTGGCCATTGGGCACAGAGCAATCAAGGCAGCCTGGCAAAGCCTAGGACAGTCTAGGTTCTGGTCACCCTGTCTGCCACCTTCAGGTGGGGGGAGAGCCCCTCTCTCTCCCTATCACTCCATTGTCCCCCACCCTTGCGGACCTGTCCTTGGGGTGATGTGGACGCCCATTATGAAGCACTGGGAAGCATCTGTTTTGTAGCTGGAGTATCCTTCGGCCAAGCTGGGACACAGAGGCACGATTGGGGCTGCCAGGATCTCTACCTGCAGGGCTCAGATGGTCTTCCCACCATGTCACCCAAGCAGCTGGGACTCCAGAGGCCACTATGCCTGAGACGAAC
>NW_007241288.1:1214-18647 GCF_000164805.1 Carlito syrichta
CCCTCAGCCTCCCAGACCAAAGCCCAATTGCCAGCTGATCCATCGTCTTTCAGAAACTCTAGGTCCAAGGCTGGGGCATCCTTCCCAAATTATATCTCTCTGCTCATGATAATCCCAACTCCATACACAAATGTATGCTCTTCTTTTTTATCCTTTTTTCTTTGTTTCTTTGAGTCAGAGTCTCACTCCATCACCCATGCTGAATGGCGGTGGCTCACTCCCCACCACTGCAGCCTTGACCCGCCAAGCTCCAGCGAGCCTTTTCCCAGCCTTCCAAGGAGCCAGAATGACAGGTGTGTGCCACTACACCTGGCTCATTTGGGATGGAGGGTAGACAAGGTCTCACCGGTGGCCTCAGTCTTCCAAAGCTCTGGGATGATGAGGCTGAGCCCCTGAGCCTGGACTTGATACTTCATCAAATATGAACCAGAAGGCTTGGCATGGTGACTCATGACAGTAATCCAAGTGCTCCGGGAGACCGAGGCTGGAGGATGGCTGGAGCCCAGGAGCTCAAGGTCAACCCGGGCCTCGCAGGGAGTCCCTGTGTCCGCACCCATCCAAACAGGCAATCAGGGGTCAAGGTGCCTGTTGTCCCAGCCACTCTGGAGGATGAGGTGGGAGGATCACTGGAGACCACAATTTTGAGGCTTGCAATGAATGTCATTTGTGTCCCCGTGCCCCAGCCTGGACCACAGAGCCAGATCCTGTCTCCAAAAACATCAGAATCGTACACAAATTCTCAAGTACGTGTGCTATGTTCACAAGATGACTGGCTTTATAGCCAGGATAAATGGGATTGGTGGGGAAGAAATGTCACCGGGTGAGGGATGTGTCCCCATCTTTTCTTGGCAGATGGTCTTCATTTCTGAGTCAGAAGGTCAGCTTTCCTGGGACAAAATTCTCACCTCGGAGAGGAGAGTGGGAAGGAACCTGCCCAGGGGGCCTTAGGAATTCATGCACCAAAGCGGGAACAGCCACTGTGGGGTGGGGGTAAGGGCTGGAAGGTGGCAAGCTTGGGGGACACTCACATATTGGAGGGGCAAGGGGGAAGGACTGAGGCCATAAGTTTTGCAGGAGAAAGGATTTCTTTCCTTCTTTGATTCTTTTTTTTTTTCTTTGTTTTCTTCTCACTAGGTTGCCCAGGATGCTCTCAAACTGCCCAACTCGGGCCATCCTCTTGGCTTGGGCCTCTCAAACAGCTGTGATCACAGGCTTTCCATTTGGTCAAATCTCGGTCTTCCTGCCTGGTCTTGAACTATGGGCTGGAGGCGATACACCCGCGGAGGCCTGCCCTCACCCAAGTTTTTCTGGGTTTTGCTTGGGGTTGAGGTTAGACTTCCTATGGTGTCCTGCCTGGTCTCGAGTTCCTGGGCTCTGGTCATTTATCCGTCTCGGCCTCCACAAGTGTGGAAGAAACAGGCGTGAGTCACCCAACCATCCATGTCCCCTCAAAAGTTTGAGAGTCACCTCCTCCCTTTCCCTGAGGCATCCCCTGGGAGGAGTGAGTGGGTCCTCCCTGGGGAATGAGGCAACCAGAGGGTTGGGCTTCCCTGTGGAGACATGCCCCTGTGCCAGGTGCTCCCACCAGGGAGGGTCCAGCAGTTGACTTTGTCTGCCATCTCTGTGGTTCTGTGTCATTGGAAGGGAGCGCTCATTGTGGTGGGGCCCAGAGAGGGGTGTGGTGGTAGGGGAAGGGGGCTCATGCCTATCATCCCAGTGCTCTGTGAGGATGAGGCGAGAGGATGGCCTGAGCCTCCTGTTTCGAGACCAGCCTGGGTACCTTGGTGAGAACTCATCTCTACAAGAAGCCAAGAAAATGAAACAAGTGTGGTAGCACACACCTGACGTTCCAGCCACTCAGGAGACTGCAGCAGGATGATTGTTTGAGCCCAGTCAGTGAAGGCCTTGGTGGCTGAGAATGGGCCCCTGTTCTCCACCCTGGACGACAGAATGGGATTCTGACTCAGAATAATAATACCAACCACCAACACTACCACAATGACAGGCTGGTCTCTTAGGCTAATCCTGGCATCCTGGCCATTCGGAGGCCCAGGCAAGTGGACAGCCTGAGCCTGTGGGCTCATCACCAGCCCAGGACACAGGACTAGACCTGATATTGGTCAACAAAATAAATCAAAATATTAGCCGGACAGGGTGGCACAGGCCTGTGGTTTCAGCCACTCAGGGGACCAAAGTGGAAAGATCACCTGAGCACATCAGGTAAGTCTGTATTTGCCATCAGTGTGGAGGTCTTGTTGGCCAAGAGCATGCCCCTGCATTATGGCCTGGGTGACAGAGCGAGATTCTGATGCCACATAATAATCACTACCACCCTCACCACTACCAGCCCTGCCACACAGCATGAGGAGTCACCCTCAGGGATGGGAGAAGAAAAGGCACTTTCTGGACTGTCATTTGCGGAAGTATTTAAAGGTGGCCACCTGGCATGACCATCCCATGCCTACAGCCACGTGACCAAGAAGACCTGTCTCGATCCTCTACACTCGTGCCCCACAGCAAAGTCGTGTGAGCTCAGGGAACTGATGTCCCCGAGTTAGGGCAGCCATTGTGTACAGAGCGACCAAGATGGTCCGACAATGCTGCGGCCAGCCCAGATTCCAGTTGACCTGTATGCCATCTTCAGGTGAGAGTAGGGCCCCTTCCTCTCCCAATCACTCCATTGTCCCTGCCCACGTGAATCTTTTCCACGGGAGCAGTGGACGACTGCCTTGACACACGTGGGAGGCATATTTTTGTCACAGGAATCTCCGTTAGCCGGGCTGGATGCAGCGGCATTATCGTAGCTCCAGAAACTTTGACATGCGGAGCTAAGGTGGTCCTCCTGCCTCAGCACCTGAGCAGCCAGGATTCAGAGGGACACCACGACTGACTAGATTTTGGGGACCTCTTGCTAAGATGATGTCTGGCCATGTCACCTGAAATGGTCTCTGACCCTGGGGCTCAGACAGCTTCCCAACTCAGCCTCACAGGGCACGGGACTGATGTTGTGAGTCATAGTGCCTGACCTGGACTCACCCATTCTGTTGGCAGTGTGATGCACAAGAATGCCCTGGAACTGAGACCACCACATCCCATGTACTGGAGACCACGGGTGCCACCATGCATGACTTCAGTGTTTGTGTTCCAGGGAGTGATGAGGTCTCACTGCATGGCCCAGGCTGGTCTGGAATTCCCAGGCTCCAGCAGTCCCCTGCCTTGGCCTCCCAAAGCCACAGCCCAATTGTCTGCCCATCCACTGTCTTTCTGTGGTGACTGTGAGCGTGCCCATGTGCTCTGGCCTGGGCAAGAGAGTGGGATTCTGGCTATAAATAATAATCATCATCATCACCACCAACACTGCCACCCAGCATGAGAAGTCACCCTCATGAATGGGAGGAGAAAAGGCACTTTCCAGCCTGTTGTGTGGGGGAGATTTCAAGGGTGGCCACCAGGCATGTCCATCATGTGCCTTTGGTCACGTGCCCCAGAACGGCCTGCCTCCACCCTCCACATTTGTGCCCCACAGGAAAGACATGTGTGAGCTTAAGGAAAGATGGCCCAGAGCTAGGGCAGTCATCGGGCATAGAGCGATCAAGGCGGTCCAGCAACACTGCTGCCAGCCCAGGTTCCAGTCGCCCTGTCTGCCACCTTCAGGTGTAGGTGTTTGCTTCTTATACCAATAACTCCATCATCCCCCACCCATGTGGACCTTTCACTGGGGAGCCATGGAGGGGTTTGCTCTGGTGTCCAGCCTGGTCTTGAGCTCCCGGGCTACAGCAATCTTCCTGTCTTGGCTTTGCCGAGTGCCTGAGAAACAGGCAGAAGTCGCCCTATTGTTCACGATCCCCGAAGATTTGAGAGTCATGCCCTCCCTTTCTCTAAGCCGGCCACTGGGAGGAGCAAGTGGTTCCACCCTGGGGAAGGAGGCCAGTGGAGGGATAGGTGTACTAACGGAGACATGTCCCTGGACCAGGCGCTCAACTAGGGGAGAGCACGGTGGGCGAATCCAGCTGCCCTCTCTGGGTTCCCGGTTCATTGGAAGGGAATGGGCCTCATGGTGGGACCCTGAGAGGAGTATGAAGGCTGGGCACAGGGACTCATGTCAATCATCACAGCACTCTGGGAGGCCAAGGAGAGAGGATGACCTGAATCCCTGGGTCCGAGAACAGCCCAGGCCCCATGGTGAATCCTAGTCACTACAAGAAGCCAAAAAAATGAGCCAAGCATGGTGGTGCATGCCTGTCACTCCACACACTTGAAAGGCAGCTTTGGGAGGTTTGACAGAACACAGCCGGTGTAGGCCATGGTGGCAGAGAGCAGGTCCCTGGGTTCCGACCTGGGCGTCAGAACTGGACTCCAACACAGAATAATACCAACCACCACCTCCACCACCACCACCCCTGCCACCCATAGTGATGTTTCACCCTCAGGGATGGGAGAGTGAAAGGCACTCACCTGCCTGTCATTAACAGGAGGCTTCAACAGATGTCACCAGGAACGTCTGGCCAATGCCTACAGTCATGTGCTCCTGAAGGCTTTCCTCAAACTTCCACCCTCGTGCCCCATGGCAAGGACACGTTTAAATTTGAAGAACAGACGGATCGGAGCTAGGGTGGCTGTCGGTCACAGAGGTATCAAGATGGTCCGGCAAAGTTGCACCTAGTCCAGGTTCCGGTTGCCCTGTCTGTCATCTTGGGATGGGGGGAGGGTCTCTTCCTCTTTCAATTTTTACATCATCCCTCACCCACATGGACCTTTCCCTGGGGAGCTGAGGACGCCCATCATGAAGCACATGGGAGGCCTCTTTTTTGTCCCTGGAGTCTCCATCTGCTGGGCTGGGACAAGGTAGCACGATAGTGGCTACCTGGAATTCTTCCTGTGGGGCTCAGGCAGTCCTTCTGCCTTGGCTCCCGAGCAGCTGGGACTCTGGGGGCTACCACGCCTGACTCGATTTTGAGGACCTCTCACTGAGACAAGGTCTGGCCACATCACCCGGGCTGGATCCAACCCCTGGTCTCAGGCAGCCTCCCTCCTTGGCCTCCAAGGATGCAGGGCTGACGGCCATGAGCCATGGTGCCCGAACTGGATAAGCAAGTTCTGTCGGGGAGGCTACAAAAAGAAACACCCCGGGATGGAGTCTACCATCTCCTGTGTAGCTGGGACCTCTGGCACCAGCACGTGTAACTCCATTATTTGCATTCCAGGGTGCAACGGGGACCTGCTACGTGGCCCAGGCAGTCTCGAACTCCCAGGCTCCAGCAGTCCCCTCCTCAGCCTCTCAAAGCCACATATCAATTGATTGCCGATCCACTGTCTTTCGGGAACTCTGGGTCCAAAGCTGGGGTTTCCTTTCCAAAGGATCTCTGTCTGTTCACAATGATCCCAATTCCATACCTAAGTGGTTGCTCTTCTTTTTTTCCCTTTTTTTCTTTGACTCAGAGTCTCACTCCATCACACAGGCTAGAGGGCAGGGCCTTGCCCCTGGCCAACACAGCCTCGGCATGCCAGGCTCTGATGAGCCTTTCCCTGACCATCCACAGAACTGGAATGACATGCACGTGCCAATGTGCCCAGTTCATTTAGTATGAATGGTGGAGATGAGGTCTTGCCGAGGTGCCTGGGTGGGTCCTGACCTGCAGGCTCAGTCTGGCTGCTGGTCTTGGCCTTGCAAAGCACTGGGATGACGAGGCTGGCACCCCAAGTGCGGGCTTGATCCTTCATCAAAAATGAATCAGAAAGCCTGATGTGGCAGCCCACACCTGGAATCCCAGCACTCTTGGAGGTTGAGGCTGGAGTATAGTTGGAGCCCAGAAGCCCAAGGCCCACCCTGACCACACAGGGAGAACCCTTCTCACACCCATCCCAACAGGGGTTCTGGGGATGAGGTCACCATCGTCCTGGCCACTCTGGAGCCTGAGAGCTTCGAGAACTCCCGTACCAAAGTGGAGACAGGCACTGGGAGCAGTTGCAGCTGGAAGGTGCTGAGCTTGCGGGATGTTAACGTGGGGAGGAAGGACTGAGCACAGAAAGTTTACAGGAGAATGGATTTCTTCCTTCCTTCCTTCCTTCCTTCCTTCCTTTCTTTCTTTCTTTCTTTCTTTCTTTCTTTCTTTCTTTCTTTCTTTCTTTCTTTCTTTCTTTCTTTCGTTCTTTCATTTCTTCCCTCACTAGGTTGCCCAGACTGCTCTCAAGTCGCCAACTCAGGCCATCCTCTCATCCTGGGTCTCCCAAACTACTGCAATCACAGGCTTTCCATTTGGTCAACATCCTGGTCTTCCTGCCTCGTCTTGAACTCTGGCAGGAGGAGACCCTTCCACTGAGTCCTGTCTCACCCAAGGTATTCTAAGTTTTCCTTGGGGTCGAGGTGGGGGTTTGCTATGGTGTCCGTCCTGGTCTCATGCTCCCAGGCTCTGGTGATCTCTCCATCTCGGTAACCCCAAGTAACTAGAAGACAGGCGTGAGTCACCCGTCCGTCCCCACCCCCCAACAGTTTGAGAGTCATGCCCTACCTTTTCCCAAGGCAGACCCTGGGAGGAGCAAGTGTGTCCATCCTGGGGAACAAGGTGGGCAGAGCAGTGGGCACCCCCATGGAGACAAGCCACTGTGTCCAGTGCTCCCTCCAGAAACTGAACCCTCCAGGAAGTACCTCACCTGGGTCCAGAGTCGTTAGAAGGGAGCAGACCTCACGATGGGGCCCCAAGAGTGGTGTCAAGGCCAGGCTTTGGGCTCACACCTTTCAGCCCGGCACTCTGGGAAGCTGAGGTGAGAGGATGGCCTGAGCCCCCAGGTTCGAGAGCAGCCCGGGCACCTTGGCTAGACTTCATCTCTACACGCCAAAAAATGACCAGAGCATGGTGCTGCATGCCTGTCATTCTGACCACTCGGGAGGCTGTGGCAGGAGAATCACCAGATCCCAGATGGTGGAGGCCGCATTGGCCAAGAATGGGCCACTACACTCCGGCCTCACCGACAGAGCGGGTCTCTGACTCAGTACAATAATACCAACCACCACCCCCACCACAAGCACAGGCCAGGCTCAGGGGCTCAGACTGGCATTCCAGCCTTTCAGAGGCCTAGATGGTGGAAAGTCTGATTGTACATGTTTGACACCAGCCCAGGACATGGGGCAAGACCTTCAAAAATAAATCCAAAGATTAGCCAGGCATGGTGACACAGGCCTGTAGTTACAGGCATTTGGGGGGCCTATGCAGGAGGATCGCCTGAGCCCAGCAGATGGAGTCCGTGGTGGTCGTGAGTGTGTCCCTGTGCTCCGGCCTGGGTGACAGAGTGGGATTCTGACTTCAAATCATAATAATCAACACCACTACCACCACCACCACCCCTTCCACAGTGCAAGGTGTCACCCTCAGTGATGGGAGAGAAAACACACTTTCCAGTCTGTCATTCCCGTAGGTATCAAAGGTGGCCACTGAGCATGTCCATCTGACACATATGACCACTCATCCCAGAAAGCCTGCCTCCACACTCCACACTCAGGCCCCACACCAAAGACGTGCATGAGTTCACGGAACATACGGCCCCAATCTAGGGAGGCCATTGGGCACAGTGTGATGGCAATGCCATGGCCAATCCAGTTCCAGACACCTTCTCTGCCAACTTCGGGCAGTAGAAGGGCCCTTTCCCCTCCCAATCACTCTATCGTCCGGCGCCCACATGGACCCTTACCTGGAGAGCCATGGATGCCCATCGTGATGCACGTGGGTGATGTCTTTTTGTCGCCAGAGTCTCCGTCAGAGAGGCTGGGGCATGGAAGCATGGTCATGGCTCCCTAGGCTTCCACCTGTTGGGCACAGGAGGTCCTCCCCCCTCGGGCTCTGAGCTGTTGGGATTCTGAGGGACACCAAGCCTGACTCGATTTTGGGGAGCTCTTACCGAGATAAGGTCTGGCCACGTCACCTGTGCTAGTCTCTGAACCCTGTGCTCAGGCTGTCTACCGCCTCAGCCTCCCAGGGTGCAGGGCTGACGCTGTGTGCCATGGTGTCCGGCCCTGACATGCACATTCTGTCTGCAGGACATGAAAAGGAATGACTCTGGATGGAGGCCACTGCATCCTATGTAGCCGGAACCATGAGGGCCACCAAACGCGAATCAAGTGTTGGCGATACAAGGAGCTGCAAGGTCTCGCCACGTGGCCCAGGATGGTCTCGAACTAGCAGGCTCCAGTGGTCCCCTGCCTTGTAGTCCCAATGCCACATCCTGATTGCCTGCTGATTCACCATCTTTTGGGAACTTTGGTCCCCAGGCTGGGCCCCCTTTCCAAAGAATTCTGTCTGTTCACAATGATCCCAACTCCATACACAAATGTATGCTCTTGTTTTTTTTCTTTTATTCTTTTGTTCTTTGTGTCGGAGTCTCACTCCATCTCGCAGCCTGAGGGCAGAGACTGGCACCCAGTCACCACAGCCTTGGCATGCTGAGCTCTGGCGAGCCTTTCCCTGGCCTCCAAGGAGCAAAAACTACAGGTGCACTCCACCAGGCCCAGCTCATTTGGAATGGACGGAAGAGACAAGGTCTCGCCAAAGATGCCTGAGTGGGCCTCGGCCCATGGGCTCTGGCTGGCTGCTGGCCTTGGCCTCTCAAAGCACTGGAATGATGAGGCTGAGCCCTCGAGCCTGGCCTCAATGTTTTGTCAAAAACGAACCAGAAGGAATCCCAGTGCTCTGAGAGGCCAAGGTGAGAGGATGACTGGAGCCCAGGATCCCAAGGTCAGACCAGGTAATGCAGGGAGACCCCATCACTGCACCCATCACAACAGGATTTCTGGGGTTGAGGTGCCAGTTGTCCCAGCCACTCCAGAGGCTGAGGTGGGAGGATTGCTGGAGCTCGGGATTTTGAGGCTGGTGGTGAATGATGGTAGTGTCCCTGGGCCCCAGCCTGGGCAACAGATCAAGACCCTGTCTCCAAACTTATCAGAATCATACACCAATTCTCAACTGTATGTGGTGTGTTCACAGGGTGACTGGATTTAGAGCCAGGAAAAATGGGATTGGTGGGGAAGAAATATCCCCCGGTTAGGAATGTGTCCCTGGCCTTTCTAGGTGGAAGGTCCTCATTGTAAAGTTGGAGGGTAAGCCTGCCTGGCACATTTCTCACCTCAGAAAAGAGTGCCCGCAGGAACCCGGCCAGGTACTCTGGAACTCCTACACCAAAGCAGGGGCAGCCATTGGGGGTTGGGGTTGGAAGATGCCGAGCTTGGGGAACCCTCAGTTGTGGGAAGAGTGGGGAGGGAAAGACTGAGGGTAGAAGGTTTGCAGAATAATGGATTTTTCTTTCTTTCTTTCTTTCTTTCTTTCTTTCTTTCTTTCTTTCTTTCTTTCTTTCTTTCTTTCTTTCTTTCTTTCTTTCTTTCTTTCTTTCCTCACTAAGTTGTCCAGGCTGCTCTCAAACTGCCCAACTCAGGCCATTGTCTCGACCTGGACCTCCTAAACTGCTGAGATTACAGACTTTCCATTAGGTCAACATCCTGGTTTTCAGGCCTGGTCTTGAACTCTGGCCCAGAGTCAATCCTCGCGCTGAGGCCTGCCCTCACACAAGGTTTTTTGGGTTTTGATTGGGGTTGAGGTGAGGGCTTGCTATGGTGTCCAGCCTGGTCTCGAGCTCCCAGGCTCCAGCCATCTTCCCTTCTTGGCCTCAATGAGTGCCTGGGAGACAGGCATGTGTCGCCCGGCCATCACCCCCCCACAAAGGTTTGAGAGTAACACCCTCAATTTCCCCAAGCCGACACCCAGATGAGTGAGCGGGTTCACTTTGGGGAATGAGTAGAGTGGAGGGATATGTGCACTAGTAGTGACATCCCCCTGTACCAGTCTCTCCCCAGGGGGATGTCTCAGTGGGCAACTCTGGCTGCCGTCTCCGGGGTCCCAGGTCATCAGAAGTGAGTAGGCCTCATGGTGGTACTCCAAGAGGGGTGTGGAGGCTGGGCAGGGGGCCTCACGTCAGTCATCATGGCACTATGGCAGGCCATGGCGAGAGGATGGCCTGAGCCCCTCTGTTCGAGACCAGCCTGGGCCCCATGGGGAAAAGTCATCTCTACAGAAGCCATAAAAATGAATCAACCATGGTGGTGCACGCATGTAGTTCTGCACACTCAGGAGGCAGCTTCAGGGGTTTCACCGAACCCAAACCAGTGTGGTGACCGAGAGTGGGCCCCTGCACTCCAGCCTGGGTGTCAGAGTAAGACTCTGACTCAGAATAATAATGCCAACCACCACTACCACCACCACACCTGCCACCCAGAGTGAGGATTCACCCTCAGGGATGGTACAGTTAAAGGCACTATCCAGCCTGCCATTCACAGGAGATTTCAAAGGTGGTCACCAGACAAGTCAGACCAGTGCCTCTAGCAATGTGCTGCTGAAGGCCTGCCTCCACCCTCTACATGTGCCCCATGGCAAGGAGGCATTTGAGCTCAAGGAACAGAAAACCCTGAGCTAGGGTGGCCATCGAGCAGAGAGTAATTAAGACTGTCCAGCAATGCCATGACCTGCCCAGGCTCTGGTCACCCTGTCTGACACCTATGGGCGGGGGGAGGGCCCCTTCCTCTCCCGATCACTGCATCCTCCCTTGCCCAGGCGGACCTTTCCCTGGGAACCGAGGATTCCCATGATGACACAGGTGGAAGGTTTGTTTTTGGCACCAGAGTCTCCATCGTCTGGGCTGGAGAACGGTGCCACGATTGTGGCTCCCATGGTTCTCAACATGTGGGGCTCATGTGGTCCTCCCGCCTCAGCCCCTGAGCAGCTGGGAGTCCAGGGGCCACCACCTCTGACTAGATTTTGGGGAATTCTCACCGAGACGAGGTCTGGCCATGTCGCCTGGGCTGGTCTCTGACCCCTTCTCCCACAGCCTCCTACCTCAGCTTCCCAGGACACAGGGCTGATGGATGTGAGCCACAGTGCCCAGCCTGAACTCACAAGTTTAGTCAGCAGGGTTGACATAAAGGAACGCCCCAGGATGGAGACCACTGCATCCCATGTAGCCAGGACCATGGGAGCCACCATGTTCGACTCCAGTATTTCCGTTCCGGGGAGCGATGAGGTCTCGATAAGTGACCCAGGCTGCTCTCGAACTCCCGGGCTTCAGTGGTACCCTGCCTCAAGCTCCCAAAGTCACAGCCCGATTGTCTGCTGATCCACCATCTTTTGGGAACTGTAGGCTCAAGTCTGGGGCATCCTTCCCAAATGATCTCTATCTGCTCACAATGATCCCAACTCCATACACAACTGGATGATCTTCTTATTTTTCCTTTTTCCTTTTTTTCTTTGAGTCAGAGTCTTCGTCCCTGAAGATAGAGGGTGATGGTTCAATACTGGCCACCGCAGCCTCAGCCCGCCAGGCTCTGGTGAGACTTCACTGGCCTTCTGAGGAGCCGTAATGAAAGATGCATGCCACCACGCCCACCTCAGTTGTGATGGAGGGTATAGAAGAGGTCTCACCGAGTTTCCCGGGTGGGTTTCTGCCTGTGGGCTTGGGTTGGCTGCTGGTCTCAACAACCCAAAGCTCTGGGATGATGAGGCTCAGCCCCCTAGCCCGACCTCGATCCTTTGTCAAAAACGAACCAGACAGCCTAGTGCGATGGCCCATGCCTGGAATACCAGCAATCTGGGAGGGTGAGGCGGGAGGATGGCTGGAGTTAAGGAGCCCAAGGCCAGCCCAGGTCACGGAGGGAGACCCCGTGTTTGCACCCATCCAACAGGTGTTCTGGGGTCATGGTGCCCATCATCCCTGACACTCCAGAGGCTGAGCCTGGAGGATCGCTGGAGCCCGCGATTTGGAGGTTGGCGGTGAACAAAGGTCATGTCCCCGGGGCCCAGTCTGGGCAAAAAAGCCAGACCCTGTCTAGAAGACGTCAGAATCTTACACAAATTCTCAACTGGGCATGGTGTGTTCACAGGGCGACTGGCTTTAGAGCCAGGAAAAATGGGATTGGTGGCAAAGAAATGTCTTCGGGTGCAGACCTTTCCCCGGGGAGCCAGGAATACCCATTGTGATGCATGTGGAGGGGTCTTTTTTGTCGCTGGAGTTTCTGTCAGCCAGGCTGGGGCACAGTGGCATGATCATGGCTCCCTGGGCCTCGCCGTGCGTGGCTCAGGTGGTCCTCCCTCCTTGGCACCCAAGCAGCTGGGACTCCGGGGGCCACCATATCTGACTCGATTTTGGGGACCTCTCACTGAGATGGGGTCTGGCAACGTCGCCCGGGCTGGTATCCAAACCCTGGTCTCATGCAGACTCCCTCCTCAGACTCCGAGGGTGCTGAGCTGATGGCCATGAGCCATGGTTCCCAACCTGGACTCACACATCCTGTCAGAGGGGCGACACAAGGGAACACCCTGGGATGGAATCCACACATCCCGTGTAGCTAGGACCGTGGCCGCTACCACCCGTGACTTCATTCTTTGTGCTCTGGGGGACGATGGGGTCTCACTACATGTTCCAATCTGGTCTCAAAATCTAGGGCTCCAGTGGTGCCCCGCCTCAGCCTCCCAAAGCCATGTCCCGATTGTCTGCCGATCAAGGATCTTTCAGGAACTCTTGACCAAAACTGGGGCCTCCTTGCCAAATGATCTCTGTTCATGATGATCCAAACACCATACACAAATGGATGTTATTCTTCTTTTTCCTTTTTTCTTTGAGTCTGAGTCTCACTCCCTCTCTCAGGCTGGAGGACAGTCACCCTCCCCTGGCAGGCTCCAGTGAGCCCATCTCCAGTCATCCGAGGAGCCACAATGCCAGCCACGTGCCACCACACATGGCTCATTAAGGATGGAGGGTAGAGTAGAGGTCTTGCCGAGGTGCCTGGTCAAGTCTTGGTCTGCAGTCTCAGGCCAACAGCTGGCCTCGGCCTCCCAACTACTTGGGATCATGAGACTGAGGCCCCAAGCATGATCTTGATCCTTCATCAAAAATGAACCAGAAGACCTGGTGCGGTGGTGCATGCCAGGAATCCCAGCACTCTGGGAGGCCAAGGCAGAAAGTTGGCAAGAGCCCAAGGCCAGCCCAGGTAACACAGGGAGACCCTGTCACCTCACCCATTGCAACATGAGATCTGGGTTCAAGGTGTCAGTCGTCCCAGCCACTCTGGAGGCTGAGGCAGGAGGATCGCTGGAGCTCAGGATTTTGAGGCTGGTGCTGAACGACGATCATGTCCATGGGCCCCAGCCTTGGTCACAGAGTAAGACCCTGTTTCCAAAAAAATCAGAATAGTATGATTCTCAACTGTGTGTGGTGTGTTCACATGGTGACTGGATTTAGAGCCAGAAAACATGGGATTGGTGGGGAAGAAATGTCCTGGGTTAGGGATGTTTCCCTGGCCTTTCTTGCTGGATGGTCCTCATTGTTGATTTGGATGGTCGGCCTGCCTGGGGCACATTTCTCACCTCAGAGAGGAGAGCCTGCAGGAACCCAGCCAGGGAGACTTGGGAACTCAGGCACCAAAGTGAGGTAGCGATTGGGGGGGTGGGGCTGGAAGGTGCCAAGCTTGTGAGACCCTCACATGTGCAGGGGCAGAGGGGGAAATGTGTGACATCAGTAGATTTTCCAGAGAATGGATTTCTTTCTCTTTCTTTCTTTCTTTCTTTCTTTCTTTCTTTCTTTCTTTCTTTCTTTCTTTCTTTCTTTCTTTCTTTCTTTCTTTTCTTTCCTCACTAGGTTGCCCAGACTCTCAAACTGCTCAGCTTGGGTCATCCTCTCAGTCTGGGCCTCCCAAACAGCTGCAATCACAGGCTTTCCATTTGTTTGACATCCTGGTCTTCCTGCCTGGTCTTGAACTCTGGGACAGATGTGATCCTCCCACTGAGGCCTGCCCTCAACCTAGGTTTTCTGGGTTTTGCTTGGGGTCAAGGTGGGGGCTTGCTATGGTGTCCAGCCTGGACTCGAGTTCCCGGTCTTAGGCCATCATCACATCTCAGTCTCCCCTAGTGCCAAGCAGACAGGTGTGAGTCCCCCACAAATGTTTGAGAGTAACACACGCCCTTTCCCCAAGGCAGTCCCTAAGAGGAGTGAGTGGGTCCACTCTGGGGAATGATGTGGAGGGAGGGGTGGGTGCCCCACCAGAGACACACCCCTGCACCTGGCATTCACCCCAGGGAGGGCTCAGCAGGCACTTCTGGCTTCCCTCTCCATGGTTCCGGGTCTTTGGAAGGGAGCAGGTCTTACTGTGATGCACCGAGAGGGGTGTGGATGTGGGAAGCGGGGGCTCTTGCCTGTCATTCCAGCAATCCAGGAGGCCGAGGTGAGACAATGGCTTGAGACCCCAGTTTTGAGACCAGTCTGGGCACCTTGGTGAGACCTCGTCTCTAGAAGAAGCCAAAAAAATGAATCAAGCATGGTGGAGCATGCCTGTCATTCAACTCACTTTGGAAGCTGTGGCAGAAGGATGGCTGGATCCCAGATGGTGGAGGCTGTGGTGAGTGAGAGTGACCCTTGCACTCTGGCCTGGGTGACATAGCAAAACTTTGACTCAGAATAATAATATGATCCACCACCACCATCACAACTACAGGCCGGGCTCAGGGGAACAGCCTGGCATCACAGCACTTTGGAGGCCCAGGTGAGTGGACAGTCTGAGGCTGTGAGTTCCACAACAGCCCGGGACACAGGCTGAGACTTTGTCTCAGCCATCAAATATAAATCCAAAGATTAGCTGGGCATGGTGGTGCAGTCCTCTGGTTCCAACCATTCAGGGGTTCATGGCAGGAGGATTGCCTGAGCCTGAGAGGCGAACACCGTGGTGGCCCTGAGCATGCCCCTGAACTTCAACTAGGGTGACAGAACAGGATTCTGGCTCCAGATAACAATAATCACCACCACAACCACCACCACACCAACCCTGCCACACAGTGCGATGTGTCACCCTCAGGGATGAAAGAGGAAAAGTCACTTTCTGGTCTGTTGTTCAAGGGAGGTATCAAAGGTGGCCACCAGGAATGTCCGTCTGGAGCATATGGCCAGGCGCCCCAGAAAGCCTGCCTCAACACTCCATACTCGTGCCCCACAGCAAAGACGTGTGTGAGTCATGGAACAGGCAACGCAGAGCTAGGGCGGCCATTAGGCACAGCACAATTAAGGTGGTCTGGCAATGCCACAGCAAGCCCAGAGTCTGGATGCCATGTCTGCAACCTTTGGGCGGAAGGAGGGCCCCTTTCTCTCCTGATCACTTCATCTTCCCCGGCCCATTCCCTAGGAAGCTGTGGACACCCGTCTTGACGCACGTGGGAGGTGTCTGGTGCCAAGTATGTGTCCGACGGGCTGGGGTATGGTAGCATGACATGGCTCCTTGGACCTCGAGCTGTGGAGCATAGGAGATTCTCCTGCCTCAGTCCCCGAACAATCAGGACTCCAGGGGCCACCATGCTTGATTCGATTATGGGGACCTTTTGCTGAGATGAGGTCTAGCCATGTCATCTGGGCTGGTCTCCGACTCCTGGGCTCAGGCAGCCTCCCTCCTCAGCCTCCCAGGGGATGGGACTGACAGTTGTGTGCCATGGTGCATGTCCTGGACATGCACATTCTGTCTGTGGGGGCAATGCAAAGTAACGCCCCTGGACAGAGGCCACCACAACCATGTAGTCGGTAACATGGGTGCCTGCCATGCTCGACTCCAGTGTTTGCGTTACGTGGAGCGATGAGGTATACCACATGGCCCAGGTTGATCCTGAAACTCCGGGCTCCAGTGATCCCCCTCCTTGGGCTCCCAAAGCCACAGCCCGATTGACTGCCAATGCATTGCATTTCAGGATCTCTGGGCCCAAATCTGGGGTCTGCTTTGCAAAGGATCTCTGTCTGCTAATGATCACCACAACTCCATACACAAATGGATGTTCTTCTTTTTTTTCCCTTTTTTTCCTTTTTTCTTGAGTCAGAGTCTCACTTCATAGAACAGGCTGGAGGGTGGAAGCTTGCTCCCGGCCACCGCAGCCTCAACACGCCAGGCTCCAGCAAGCCTTTCCCCATCCTTCTGTGGAGCAGTAATGACAGGTGCAGGCCACAAAACCCGGCTCATTTGGGATAAACAGTAGAGATGAGCTCTCACCGAGGTTGCCCAGGTGAGTCTTGTCTTATGGGCTCAGTTTGGTTGCTGGCCTCAGTCTTGCAAAGCACTGGAATGACGAGGCTAAACCCCAGAGCCCAGTCTCGATTTTTCATTGTAAACAAACCAGAAGGCCTGGTGTGCGGGCCCAGGCCTGGAATCCCAGTGCTCTGGGAGGCCAAGGGTGGAGGACAGTTGGGATCCAGGAGCCCCAGGCCCACAATGGCCAGGCAGGGAGCCCCCCTCTCTGCACCCATCCCAACAGGTGATCTGGGTTTGAGGTGCTCATCGTCCCAACACCTACGGAGGCTGTGGTGGGAGTTTCACCAGAGTTTGTGATTTCAAGGCTGGTGATGAATGACAGTCATGTCCCCAGGTCCTAGCCTGGGCCAAAGAGCCAGACCTTGTCTTCAAAAACATCAGAATCATACACAGATTCTCAATGGTGTGTGGTGTGTTCACAGGGCGAATGGATTTAGAGCCAGGAAAAATGGGATTGGTTGGAAGATATGTCCTCGGGTGAGGGATGTGTCCATGACCTTTCTTTGCCAAGGGCCTCATTGTCGAGTTGGATGTTCAGCATGCCAGGGACACATTTCTCACCTCAGAGAGGAGAGCCGGGAGGAATCCAGCCAGGGAGCCTCAGGAATTACTGCACCAAAGCGAGGCATTGGGGGAGGTTTGGGGCTGGAAGGTGGTGATCTTGGGGGATGCTCACATATGGGGGAGCCAGGGGGGAAGAGCTGATGGCAGAAAGATTGCAGAAGAATGGAATTCTTTCTTTCTTTCTTTCTTTCTTTCTTTCTTTCTTTCTTTCTTTCTTTCTTTCTTTCTTTCTTTCTTTCTTTCTCTCTCTCTCTCTCTCTCAGGCTATCTTTCTTCCTTCCTTCCTTCCTTCCTTCCTTCCTTCCTGGTTCTCCAAAACTGCTGTGATCACAGGCTTTCCATTTGGTTGACATCCTGGTCTTCCTGCCTGGTCTTGAACTATCGGCCAGAGGAGATCAAGTCCTTCCCTCACCCAAGTTTTTCTGGGTTTTGCTTGGGATCGAGGTGGGAGTTAGCTATGGTGTCTGTCCTGGTCTTGAGCTCCCAGGCTCTAGCCATCTTCCCATCTTGGCCTCCCTGAGTACCAAGGAGACAGGCTTCCATCATCTGGACGTTCTCGCCACCTGAAGTTTTGAGAATCACGCTGTCCCTTTTCCCGAGATGACCCCTGGGAGGAGTGAGCAGTTCCTCCCTGGGGAATGAGGAGGACGAAGGGGTGGGTGACCCGGCAGAGACACACCGCTGTTCCAGGTGCTCTCCCCTAGGAGTGTTCAGTGGGGTGACTTTGGTCACCCTCTCCAAGGTCCCGGGTTGTTGCAATGGAGAGGGCTTCATGGTGG
>NW_007241288.1:18667-23687 GCF_000164805.1 Carlito syrichta
CATGTCCCCAGGTCCTAGCCTGGGCCAAAGAGCCAGACCTTGTATCCAAAAACATCAGAATCATACACAGATTCTCAATGGTGTGTGGTGTGTTCACAGGGCGAATGGATTTAGAGCCAGGAAAAATGGGATTGGTTGGAAGATATGTCCTCGGGTGAGGGATGTGTCCATGACCTTTCTTTGCCAAGGGCCTCATTGTCGAGTCAGATGTTCAGCATGCCAGGGACACATTTCTCACCTCAGAGAGGAGAGCCGGGAGGAATCCAGCCAGGGAGCCTCAGGAATTACTGCACCAAAGCGAGGCATTGGGGGATGTTTGGGGCTGGAAGGTGGTGATCTTGGGGGATGCTCACATATGGGGGAGCCAGGGGGGAAGAGCTGATGGCAGAAAGATTGCAGAAGAATGGAATTCTTTCTTTCTCTTTCTTTCTTTCTTTCTTTCTTTCTTTCTTTCTTTCTTTCTTTCTTTCTTTCTCTCTCTCTCTCTCTTTCTTTCTATCTTTCTTCCTTCCTTCCTTCCTTCCTTCCTTCCTTCCTTCCTTCCTTCCTTCCTTCCTTCCTTTCCTTCCTTCCCTCATTAGATTGCCCAGGTTGCTCCCAAACCATCCAACTTGGGCCATCCTCTCAGCCTGGGTCTCCCAAACTGCTGTGATCACAGGCTTTCCATTTGTTCAACATTCTGGTCTTCCTGCCTTTTCTTGAACTCTGGGTCAGAGGAGATCCTCCCACCGAGGCCTGCCCTCACCCAAGGTTTTCTGGGTTTTGCTTGGGATGGAGGTGGGTGTTTGCTATGGTGTCCACCCTGGTCTCAATCTCCCAGACTCCGGCCATCTTCCCGTCTCGGCCTCCCTGAGAGCCGAGGAGACAGGCTTGCATTGTCTGGACGTTCCCACCCCCTGATGTTTTGAGAATCATGCCATCCCTTTTCCCGAGATGACCCCTGGGAGGAGTGAGCAGTTCTTCCCTGGGGAATGAGGTGGGTGGAGGGGTGGGCACCCCTGCAGAGACACACCAGTGTTCCAGGAGCTCTCCCCAAGAAGTGTTCACTGGGTGACTTCAGCCACCCTTTCCAGTGTTCCTGGTTGTCTCAAAGGAGAGGGCTTCACGGTGGGGCACCAAGAAGTGTGTAGAGGCTGGGAATGGGTGCTCACGCCTGTCATCCTGGCACTCTGGGGGGCCAAAGTGATAGGATGGTCTGAGACCCCGTGTTTGAGACAAGCCAGGCAACATTGGCGAGACCTCGTCTCTACAGGAAGCCAAAAATATGATCCAAGCATGTTGGCCCATGCCTGTCGTTCTGGTCACTCAGGAGGCTGTGGCAGGAGGATTGCCAGAGAACAGTCAGTGGAGGGTGCTGTGTCCGAGAGTAGGCCACTGTGCTCCAGCCTTGGTGAAAAAGTGGGACTCTGACTAAGATTAATATTACCAATCACCACCACCACCACAACCACAGGTTGTGATCAGGGTCTCAGGGTGGCATCCCCACACTTTTGAAGCCCAGGCAAGTTGAGGCCTGAGCCCTCAGGTTTGACACCAGTCAGGGACATGGGCCGAGACCTCATCTTGGCCATAAAAATAAATCATAGATTAACTGGGCATGGTGGTGCAGGCATGTGGTTCCATCCACTCAGGGGGCCGGGATGGTTGGATCACCTGAGCCCGGCAGGTGGGTTCCTCAGTTCCCTTGATCATTCCCCTGCACTCCAGCCTGCATGACAGGGTGGGATTCCCACTCCAAATAATAATAATCACCACCACCACCACCCCTGCCACACAGCACAAGGAGTCACCCTAAGGGATGGGAGAGGAAAAGGCATTTTCCACCCTGTCATTTGTGGGAGGTTTTAAAGGTAGCCACTGAGCACATCCGTCCTGTGCCTTTGACCACATGACCCAGAATTTTTGCCTTCATCTTCCCAACTCTTGCCCAACAGCAAAGATATGTGTGAGCTCATGGAACAGATGGCCCCGAGCTACGGCGGCCATTGGGCACAGAGCAATCAAAGCGGTCTGACAATGTCATGGCCAGCCCAGGTTCCGGGTGGCCTGTCTGCCACCTTCGGGTGGGGGGAGAGCCCTTTTTCTCCCAATCACTCCATATTCCCCACGTCTACACGGTCCTTTCCCTGGAGAGCAGTGGATGCAGTTCGTGACGCACGTGGGAGGCATCTTTTTTGTTGCCAGAGTCTCTATCGCCTGGGCTGGGTGCACCAGCACTATTGTGGCTCCCTGGGCTTCAATATGTGGGATGGGGGAGGTCCTCCTGCCTCAGACCCCAAGCAACCAGGTCTCTGGGGGCCTCAATTTTGGGGGTCTTTCACCGAGACAAGGTCTGGCCACATCGCCGGGCTGGTCTCCGACCCCTGGGACCAGGCAACCTCCCTTCTTAGCTTCCCAGGGTGCGGGGATGATGGCCATGAGCCACGGTGCCCTGCCTGGACTTGCACATTCTGTCAGCAGGGGTGATGCAAAGGTACGCCCCTGGAGGGAGGCCACCGAATCCTGTGTAGCTGGGACTGTGGACGCCACCATGCGTGACACAAGTGTTTCCATTATGGGGAGTGATGAGGTCCACCAAGTGTCCCAGGCAGGTCTCCAACTCCCGGGCTCCAGCGTTCCCTGCCTTGGTCTCCAAAAGCCACAGTCTGGTTTTCTGCCAATCCACCGTATTTCAAGAACATTAGGTCCAAGACTGGAGCCTCCTTCCCAAATGATCTGTCTGTTCACGATGATCCCAACTCCATACACAAATGGATACTCTCCTTTTTTTTTCCTTTTACATTTTTCTTTGAGTCGGAGTCTCACTCTGTCATCCAGGCTGGAGGGCAGTGACTCGCTCCTGGCCACCGCAGCATCGACACACCAGGCTCCAGCAAACCTTTCTCCAGCCTTCCGAGGAGCCATAATGACAAACCCGTGCCACGAAACCCAACTCGTTTGGGATTGAGAGTAGAGACGAGGTCTCATCAAGGTGCCCAGGCAGGTCTCGGTCCATGGGCTCAGGCCAGCCACTGGCCTTGACTTCCCACAGAGCTGGGATGATGAGGCTGAGCCCCTGAGCCCGACCTTGATCCTTTGTTGAAAATGAATCAGAAGACCTGGCAAGGTGGCCCCCACTTGAAATCCCAGTGGTCTGGAAAGCTGAGGTGGGAGGATGGCTGGAGCCCAGGATCCCAAGACCAGCCAGGGTCATGAGGGAGACCACTTCTTCTCACACCCTTCTAAACAGGGCATCTGGATTGAGGTGTCCATCATCCTAAAAACTCTGGAGGCTGATGCAGGATGATCACCAGAGCCCACGATTTCAAGGCTGGCAGTGAATGACAGTTGTGTCTCCGGTACCCAGCCTGGACCATAGAGCCAGACCCTGTCTCCAAAACCATCAGAATCGTACACAGATTGTCAGCTGTGTGTGGTTTTTTCACAGGGATACTGGTTTTAGAGCCAGGAAAAATGGGATTGGGGAAAGAAATGTCCCTGGGTGAGGGATGTGTCCCTGGCCTTTCTTGACCTAAGGTCCTTGTTGCTGAGTCAGAGGGTCAGCCTGCCTGGGGCACATTTCATGCTTTGGAGAGGAAAACTGGCAGGAACCGGGCCAGGGAGCCTCGGGAAATTCTGCATCAAAGCGGAGGAAGTCATATGGGGTGGTTGGGACTGGAAGGTGCCAAGCTTTGGAACCCTCACATGTGAGGGGACATTGGGGAAAGTACTGAGGGCAGAAATTTGCAGAAGAATGGATTTCTTTCTTTCTTTGCTTCTTTTCTTTCCTCATTAGGTTGCCCAGGCTGCTCTCAAACCACCCAACTCTAGCCATCCTCTCGGCTTAGGCCTTCCCAAATTGCTGTGATCACTGAATTTCCATTTGGTCAACATCCTGGTCTTCCTGCCTGGTCTTGAACTTTGGGCCATAGGTGATCCTCCCCCAGTGTTCTGCCCTCACCAATGTTTTCTGCTTTTTTATTGGGGTTGTGGTGGGAGCTTGCTACTGTGACCAGCCTTGTGTCAAGTTTATGGGCTCAGGCCATCATCCTGTCTTGGCCTCCCCAATTGCTGAGGAGATAAGCATGAGTAACCCAACTGTCCCCACTTCCCCGAAGGTTTCAGAGTCATACCCTCCCTTTCTCCAAGGTGGCACCTGGGGGAAGCTAGCAGGTGCACCCTGGGGAATGAAGCAGGCAGAGGGGTTCCACTCCAGCAGAGACACGCCCCTGAGCCAAGCCCTGATGAGGGACTTGTTGTTGACTCCGGCTGTCCTCTCCGGGGCCCTGGGTCATTGGAAGGGAGTGGACCTTGTGGTCTTGCTCCAAGACAGGTGTGGAGGCCAGATGCAGGGGTTACACCTGTCATCCTGGTGCTCTTGGAGGCCGAGCGAGAGAATGGCCTGAACCCCCGGGTTTCGAGACAAGACTGGGCTCCTTGCCGAGACTGCACATCTACAAGAAACCAAAAAATGAGCCAGGCATTATGGCACACACCTGTCGTTCCAGCAACTTGGGAGGCTGCAGTGGGAGGTTCACCAAAGCCCAGTCAGTCTAGGCATTGGTGGCTGAGAGCAGACCCCTGCGTTCTGGCCTGTGTGATAAAGAGGAACTCCAACTTAGAAAAATAATACCAACCACCACCACCACCACAACCACAGGCTGGCCTCAGGGGCTCAGTCTGGCTTCCTTGCCCTTCAGAGGCCTAGGCAAGTGGATGAAATTAGCCAGCGGGTTTGACTCCAACCTGGGACATGGGGTGAGACCACGTCTTGGCCATCAAAAATAAATCCAAAGATTAGACAGATAGGGTGGTGCAGCCACTCTGGGGGCCGTGGTGGGGGGATCGCTTGAGCAGCCAGGTGGAGTTCTAGGTGGCCGAGAGCATGGCTCTGTGTTCTGGCCTGGGTGTCAGAGTGGGATTCTGACTCCAAATAATAATCACCACCACCACCCCCATCACCATACATGACACACAGCACGAGGAGTCATGCTCAGGGATGGGAGAGGAAAAGGCACTTTCTGAGCTATCATGTGAGGTT
>NW_007241289.1:0-710 GCF_000164805.1 Carlito syrichta
CACTGAATTTCCATTTGGTCAACATCCTGGTCTTCCTGCCTGGTCTTGAACTTTGGGCCATAGGTGATCCTCCCCTAGTGTTCTACCCTCACCAATGTTTTCTGCTTTTTGCTTGGGGTTGTGGTGGGAGCTTGCTACAGTGACCAGCCTTGTCTCAAGTTTATGGGCTCAGGTCATCATCCCATCTTGGCCTCCCCGATTGCTGAGGAGATTAGCATGAGTCACCCAATTGTCCCCACTTCCCCAAAGGTTTCAGAGTCATACCCTCCCTTTCTCCAAGGTGGCACCTGGGGGAAGCTAGCAGGTGCACCCTGGGGAATGAAGCAGGTAGAGGGGTTCCGCTCCAGCAGAGACACGCCCCTGAGCCAAGCCCTTCCCATGATGACGGACATGTTGGTGACTCCGGCCGTCCTCTCCGGGGTCCTGGGTCATTGGAAGGGAGTGGACCTTGTGGTCTGGCTCCAAGACGGGTGTGGAGGCCAGACGCAGGGATTACACCTGTCATCCTGGTGCTCTTGGAGGCCAAGCGAGAGAACAGCCTGAACCCCTGGGTTTCGAGACTAGACTGGGCTCCTTGCTGAGACTGCACATCTACAAGAAGCCAAAAAATGAGCCAGGCACACGCCTGTCATTCCAGCAACTTGGGAGGCTGCAGTGGGAGGTTCGCCAAAGCCCAGTCAGTCTAGGCATTGGTGGCCCGAGAGCAGACC
>NW_007241290.1:0-385 GCF_000164805.1 Carlito syrichta
GGAATGGAGAGGAATGTAATGGTATGGAGTGGATTGAAATGAAATGCAGTGGAAGGAAATGAATTGGAATCTAATGGAGAGGAACGGAATGGAATGGAAAGGAGTGGAAAGGAATGGAAAGGAATGGAATGGAATGGAGAGCAATGGAATGGAGACGAAAGGAATGGAATGGAATTAATTCGAAAGGAATGGAATGGAATGGATTGCAAAGGAGTGAAGAAGAATGGAAGAGAATAATGAGAAATAAAATGGAATGGAAGGAAGTGGAATCGAGGGGAATGGAACGAATGGAATGGAGAGGAATGGAATGGAATTGATTAAAATGGAAGCGAATGGAGAGGATTGGAATGGAATGTAAAAGAGTGGAATGGAGAAGAATGGAATG
>NW_007241291.1:0-460 GCF_000164805.1 Carlito syrichta
AAGCTTCATCAGTGAGGGAGAATTAAAATCTTTCCCAGACATCCAATCCCTAAGAACTTATGCTGCCTCCAGACCAACCCTACAAGAAACTCTTAACAAAGTATTGAACACAGAAGAAAAGGGAAAAAGAACAACAATGTTCTTCACAACAGCACAAGAAAAAGATAGAAAATGAAGATGAACCAACCTAAAAAACCAAAAGAAAGACAACAAACAAACAAGTACAACAACTCTATAAGAACATCATGACAAAGATAAACCCTCACACTTCAATAATTAGCCTGAATGTGAGTGGACTATATGCACCACTAAAAAGACATAGAATGGCAAAATGGATAAAATATT
The DNA here is from genome assembly GCF_000164805.1 of Carlito syrichta. NCBI lineage: Eukaryota > Metazoa > Chordata > Mammalia > Primates > Tarsiidae > Carlito > Carlito syrichta. The sequence continues at coordinate 346 of NW_007241291.1, forward strand.
ATGAAGCAACAATATATTGTCTCCAAGAGACTCATCTCGCCAGAAAGGACACTCACAGACTCAAAGTAAGAGGATGGGAAACAAAATTTCAGGCAAATAGAACACAAAAGAAAGC
>NW_007241292.1:0-459 GCF_000164805.1 Carlito syrichta
TTTGCTGATGATATGATCCTATACCTTGAAAATTCAAGAGAATCTGTCAAAAACCTGCTTGCACTGATGAAGGACTTTGGCAAAATCTCAGGGTACAAAATAAATGTGCAAAAGACAGTTATATTCCTATACACAAACAACAAGCAGGCAGAGACCCAAATAAAAACCACAATCCCATTCACAATAGCCACACAAAAAATGAAATACCTTAGCATCTTCCTAACCAGTGAAGTGAAAGACCTTTACAATGAGAAATACAAAACACTGCTCAAAGAAATCCAAGAAGACACAAACAAATGGAAAAATATACCATGCTCTTAGATAGGAAGAATCAACATTGTTAAGATGTCCATCCTACCAAAGGCAATCTACAGATTCAACGCAATACCCATTAAGTTACCAACATCATTCTTCTCAGACCTGAAAATGACAATACAGAAATTCATATGGAAACATAAA
>NW_007241293.1:0-1025 GCF_000164805.1 Carlito syrichta
AAAAAAAAAAAGAAGAAATATTTTTGTACAGCTGTACAATGTGTGTGTGTGTTTAAATTAAGTTGGACTTTCACTCTGTTGCCCAGGCTGGAGTGCAATGGCACAATTAATTACAGATACTGCACTCGCCACCTGCTGGGCTCAGGCAATCCTCCCGCCTCAGTCTTCCAAGTAACTGGGATTATAAACAAACACCACCAGCCTGACTCGGTGGCTCAGCCTGTAATCTCGCGCCTTTGGGAGGCTGAGGTGAGTGGATTACCTGAGCACATGGGTTCGTGACCCGCCTGGGCAACTTGGCGAGACCTCATCTCTACAATAAATCAAAATGAGCCGGGCGTGGTAGTGCGTGCCTGTAGTTCCACCTCCTTGGAAGGCTGAGGCGGAAGGATCGCTGGAGCCCAGCAGGTCGAGGCTGCGGTGGCCGGGAGCGGCCACTGCACTCCAGTTTGGGCAACAGAGTGAGACTCTGACTCAAAAATAAATAAATAAATAAATAGGTAAATTATGTGGAATGTGAATTATATCTTAATAAAACCATTACATAAATAAAATAAGTGTATGGCCGGACACAGTGGCTCAAGCCTGCGATTTCAGCACTTTGGGAGGCAGAGGCAAGAGGATTGCCTGAGCCCAGGGATCGAGACCAGCCCGGGCCACTTGGTGAGACCTTGTCTCTACAATAAACAAAAAAAATTAGCTGGGTGTGGTGGTGCGTGCCTGTGGTTCCAACTACTTGGAAGGCTGAGGCAGAAGGATCGCCAGAACCCAGCAGGTTGAGGCTGCTGTGGTGGCGGTGAGTGTGCCCCTGCACTCCAGCTTGGGTGACAGAGTGAGGCTCCAACTAAAAAAAAAAGTGTATGAATCAATATTTATTTTCTACATTCAGAGTTGTGCAACTATCGCCATAATCAATTTAAAAATATTTTCATCACCCATAAGAGAAAGCCTGTGAACCGGGCTCGGTGACTCAGCCTGTAATCCCAAGCTTTGGGAGGCTGAGGTGAGTGGATTGCCTGAGCCTG
>NW_007241294.1:0-386 GCF_000164805.1 Carlito syrichta
CACCTCAGCCTCCCAAAGTGCTGGGATTACAGGCTGAGCCACCGAGCCTGGCTAGCATGTTTTCAAGGTTCATCCACATTGCAGCTGATACAGTACTCCATTCCTTCTGAAAGTTAAGTAGGCTGTGCTTCGTGGCTCAGCCTATAATTCCAGCACTTTCGGAGCCTGTGGATTCGAGACCAGTCCGGGCAACTTGGCGAGAACTTGTCTCTACAATAAATCAAAAATTAGCCCGGTGTGGTAGTGCACATACAGTTTCGGCCACTTGAAAGGCTGAGGTAGAAGGATCGCTGGAGCCCAGACGCTGGGGTGGCCATGAGCGTGCCGCTGTACTCCAGCCTGGGTGACAGAGTGAGACTCCAACTAAAAAAAAAAAAAAAAAAAAA
>NW_007241295.1:0-583 GCF_000164805.1 Carlito syrichta
ACCTGCAGGGCTCAGGCAATCCTTCTGCCTCAGCCTTCCAAGTAGCTGGAACTACAGGCATGTGCCGCCACACCCAGCTAAGTTTTTAATTTACTGTAGAGACAAGACTAAGGTGATAGGAATGCCTGAGCCCACGGGTTTGAGACCAGCCCGGGAAACTTAGTGAGACCTCATCTCTACAATAAAATTTAAAAATTAGCCAGGCGTGATAGCACACACCTGTAGCACCAGTTACGTGGAAGGCTAAGGCAGAAGGATGGCTGGAGCCCAGCAGGTCGATGCTGGGGTGACTGTGAGGGGTGTGCCACTGCACTCCAGCCTGGGTGACGGAGTGAGACTCCAATTCAACGGAGTGAGACTCTAACTCTTGTATGTGTGTGTGTAATTTTTCTTTGAAAAATAAAAATTAATCGGGCACGATGGCTCATGCCCTTAATCCCAGCACTTTAGGAGGCGGAAATGAGAGGATTGCCTGAGTCCACAGGTTTGAGATCAGCCTGGGCAACATGGCGAGATCTTCTCTCTACTACACACACACACACACACACACACACACACACACACACACACACACACACACACG
>NW_007241296.1:0-300 GCF_000164805.1 Carlito syrichta
CAAAAAAAAAAAAAAAAAAGAATTCCTCTTTGGCTACTAGTAGAGCTGAGATCCTTGCCTGAGAAGTGTGGCTTCAGAAGTGCTAAACCCACACTCTTCTGTGTCCTGAGGTCACAAAAGCAGCTCTGTAATGGCGGTTGTAAAGTTGTGAGCAGGAGAAAGACCTCAGATAGTGGTGGATGTCACCTAGGGAGCTGAGACTCGATCCTGATAATAACAGGAGACAGTAAAAACTTCAAGAGCTGGGTGCAGTGGCTCATGCCTGTAATCCCAGCACTTTGGGAGGCTGAGGTGAGAGGA
>NW_007241297.1:0-382 GCF_000164805.1 Carlito syrichta
ATGTTTTCAGACCACTTGTATGTCTTCTTTTGAGAAGAGTTTGTCCATGTCCTTTGCCCACTTTTCAATTTATAATTTTAAATATGTGGGGTACAATTCAGGGTAAGGTATATAAATATTCATTATACAGGTACCTTTGTTGATGATGTGTGCCCCACCTCCCCTGGCAGTTTCCCACTAATGCCAATCCTGACCCTGCCCTCCCCTGGCAGATTCTACTACTGCCAATCCCTTTCTCACAGTATTGCAACAGTTGTTCAATGTCTGCTTATGAGTGAGAACATGTGATACTCAGTTATTTGTTTCTGTGATAGATCACTCAGTATTATAGACTCTAAGTCCATTCAAATTGCTGTGAAGTTCATAATTTTGTCCTTCTTTA
>NW_007241298.1:0-944 GCF_000164805.1 Carlito syrichta
TTGCTGTGAAGTTCATAATTTTGTCCTTCTTTATGGCTGCATAATATTCCATTGTGTATACGTACCACATTTTTTAATCCAGTCCTCTTTTGATGGGCAGCACGGTTGGTTCCATGTTTTTGCTATTGTGAACAATACTACAACAAATATGCATGTGCAGGTACCTTTTCCATAGAGTGATTTGAGCTCCTCCAGGTATATTCCCATAGGGGGATTGTGGGATCACATGGGAGGTCGATTTTTAGATCTTTTAGGAATTGCCACACTGTTTTCCACCAAGACTGTACTAGTTTACACTCCCACCAGCCATGTAGAAGTGTTCCTCTTTCCCTGCATCCGCTCCAGCATCTGCTGTTTTTTGAGTTGTTGATGATGTCCATCCTGACTGGAGTTAGGTGGTATCCTAGTGTGGTTTTAATTTGCATTTCTTTGATGACTAGTGAGGATGAGCATTTTTTCATGTATCTCTTGGCTGCTCGCATGTCTTCTTTTGAGAAGTATCTATTCATATATTTTGCCAACTGTGTAATGGAGCTGTTTACTTTTGTCTTTTCGGCACTTTTGAGTTCCTTGTAGATCCAAGATGTTAGACCTTTGTCAGATACACAGTTGGCAAATATTTTTTCCCAGTCTGTGGGCTGTCTCCCCACTCTCTTGATGGTTTCTTTGGCTTTGCAAAAACTTATGTGTTTGATGAGGTCCCCTTTTGCCCACTTTTTAGTGAAGTTATTTGATTTTTTTGTTCTTAATATGTTTATTTTCCTTATAGAGTCTGGATATCAGCCCTTTATTGGATGCATATTTTCTGCCATTCTGTAGGTTTTCTATTTACTCTATTGATAGTTTCTTTTGCTGGGTAGAAGCTCTTTATTAGGTCACACTTGTCAATGTTTACTTTTGCTGCATTTCCTTTTGAGAACTTAATCATAAATCAATGTCTGAAA
>NW_007241298.1:1327-6723 GCF_000164805.1 Carlito syrichta
TTTGTTTCCCCATTGGATTTGCCTGGACTATTCAGAATTTTTTTCTAATTATTTGAAAAATGACACTTTTGATAGAAAATTGCACTGTATCTGTAGATTGCTTTGAGCAGTATAGGCATTACAACAATATTGATTATTTCAATCCATGAACATGAACTTTTTTATTTGTTTGTGAAATCTATGATTTCTTTTCTTTTTTTATTTTATTTTAAAACTGTGAAGGCTAGGCACAGTGGCTCATACCTGTAATCCCAGCACTTTGGGAGGCTGAGACAAGAGGATTGCCTGAGCTCAGGAGTTTGAGACTAGCCTGGGAAACTTGGTGAGACCCCATCTCTACAATAAGTCAAAAATAAGCTGTGCATGGTAGAGCATGCCTGTAGTTACAGCTACTTGGAAGGCTGAGGGAGAAGGGTCTCCTGAGCTCAGCAGGTCGAGGTTGCAGTGGCCATAAGCATGCCAATGCACTCCAGCCTGGGCAACAGAGTGAGACTCCAACTCAAAAAAAAAGGAAAAATTAAAGAAAAGAAACTCCCTTATTAAAAATAATTATAATAAAAACTAGGTTGTGGGGTACAAGTCAGTATTGTGTACATAAGTGGCTTAGGTACAGGTGAAGTTTGGGGCCTCACTTCACCTGGATTAGGATCAGGTACCCTTACTGATGCTATGTGCCCCCTCCCCTGGCAGTGTCCCACTACTGCCAGTCCCTTCTGAAGTATCATGACAGGTGTTCACGGTCCACTTATGAGTGAGAACATGTGGTACTCAGTTCTTTGTTTTTGTGACAGGTCACTCAGTATGAGGACTCCAAATCCATTCAAGTTGCTGCCAAGTTCATAATTTTGTCCTTCTTTATGACTGAAAAATATTTCATCATGTTTATCTACCACTTTTTTTAATACAGTCCAGTTTCTCATCTATGATTTCTTTCAGCAGTGTTTTGTAATTCTTATTGTAGAGGTCATTCTCTCAAAGAACCAGAAAAAGATACTGATATCTACTCACCACTCCTATTTAAAATAGTAATGGAAGTCTTAACCACAGCAGTCAGGGAAGAGAAAGAAATGAAAGGTATCCAAGCAGGAAAAGAGAAAGTCAGATTATCTCTCTTTGAGATAATATAATTCTGTATCTATAAAGCCCTAAGGATTCCACCAAAAGGCTCTTAGACTTGATAAGGTATTTCAGTAAAGTCTTGGGATACAAGATCAGTGTTCAAAGATCAGTACCATTTCTTTATACCAACAATATTCAAGCTGAGAATCAAATCAAGAATGAAATCCTACTTACAATAACCACAAAAAAGTAGTGTAATTTTAAGTCAGGAAGTATCATGCTCATGGATTAGAATTAATATTGTTAAAGTGTCCATAATAGCTAAAGTAATGTATAGATTCAGCGCAATCTCTTTCTAAATTCGAATATCATTCTTCACAGAAAAAGAAAAAAAAATCCTAAATTTTCACAAGACCACAAAAGACCCTGAATGACCAAAACAATTCTGAGGGGCAAAAAGTGTGTTTTACTGTTCAACTGGTGAAGAACATTTAGATTGTTACCAAATTTTGACTACTATAAATAAAGCTGCTATAAATGTTAATGTATGGGGTTTTTTAGTGAATATAAATCTATATTTATCTGGGACAAATGTTCCCAAAGTTTGATTTGTGAATTTTATACTAAGTGTATGTTATGTTCCAAAGTTCAGTTGTTGAGTGATACAGTAATTGAAAGTTCCATTTTATATAACACTGCCAAATTTCCTTCCAGAGTAGCTGTTCCATTTTACATTCCCACCAACAATGTATGAATTTTTCAGTTTCTCTGTCCTCAACAGCATTTGATATTGTCACTGTTTTTATTTTAGTCCTCTAGTTGGTATGCAGTGATATCTCTATAGTGTGGTTTCAAATTGTATTGCTCTAATGAGTAATGATTTTGATTATCTTTTTGTGTGTGTATTTTCCTACTTCATATCTGTTTTGATTAAATGTATGTTCATGTCTTTTGTCTCTTTTCTATTTGTATATTTTTATTTAATGTTAACTATTGCAAATACTTTATATATTCTAAATGCTAGTCTCTTGTCAGATGAGTGCTTTACAAATTTTTTTTTGTTTTTAGCTTCCTTGTATCACTCTGTATATTTTTACAATTTTTTAAATTTCTTTTTTTTTTTTTTTTGAGTCGGACTCTCTGTCGCCCAGACTGGAATGCAGTGGCTGCTCCCGGCCACCGCAGCCTCGACCTGCTGGGCTCCAGTGATCCTTCCGCCTCAGCCTTCCAAGTAGCTGGAACTACAGGCACATGCTACCTTTTGATTTATTGTGGTGATGAGGTCTCACCAAGTTGCCCAGGTGGGTCTCGAACCCACAGGCTCAGGCAATCCACTAACCTCAGCCTCCCAAGGTGAATTTTTTAAATTTCATGGATCATGTTTTTGTTGTCAAGACTAAGAATTTTTACTAGCTTTGGATACCATAATTTTTTCTTCTGTGTTTTCTAAGTTTTTCAGTATTATAATTTACATTTAAATATGTGATCCATTTTAAGCAATTTCTATATAAATTGTGAGGTTTATTATGAATCTTGGTCATTTTTTCCTGTTTTAATGAAACTCCAATTACTCCATTTGAAAAGACTATGATTCCTCGCTATTCTTTGAAAAGACTATGATTCCTCCACTGAATCTCTTTTAAAACATTGTCAGAATTAGTTGAGCATATTTATGTGGTTCCATTTGTGAGTTCTCTATTCTATTCCATTGGTCTACATGCCCATTTCTCCATCTATTCCACACAATCTTGATGACTGTAGCTATATATAGTAAACCTAAATACCAAATAGAATGGTTTCTCTTTATTTGTACTTTCCAACATAGCTTTCTCTATTATTCTATAGCCTGAATCTGTCCATATACATTTTAGAATAAACTTTTTTTATTTTTATTTTAGAGATATGGGGCACAATTCACAGTCAGGTACACAAATGGTCATTGTGCAGGTAAAGTTTGGGCCTTTGATCCCCACATCACCTGGTTTGAGATCGGGTACGCTTACTGATGAAGTAAGCTCCCCTTCCCTGGCAATTTCCCACTACTGCCAATCCCTTTCATATAGTATTATGATAGTTTTTCAAGGTCCACCTATGAGTGAGAACATGTGGTACTCATTTGCTTGTTTCTGTGTTAGATCACTCAATATTATAGACTCTAAGTCCATCCAAGTTGATGCGAAGTTCATAATTTTGTCCTTCTTTATAACTACGTAATACTCCACATTTTTTTATCCAGTCCTCTTTCGATGGACAACACAGTTTGTTCCATGTTTTTGTTATTGTGAATAATGCTACAATAAATATGCATGTGCTGGTATCTTTTTCATAGAGTGATTTAAGTTCTTTCAGGTATATTCCTAGTAGAAGGATTGCTGAGTCATATGGAAGGTCAATTTTTAGATCTTTTCCACAGAGGTTGTACAGTTTACACTCCCATTTACACTCCCACCAACAGTGTAGAAGTGTTCCTTTTTCCCTGCATCCTCTCCAGCATCTGTTGTTTTTTGAGTTATTGATGATGTCCATCCTGACTGGAGTTAGGTGGTATCCCAGTGTGGTTTTAATTTGCACTTCTTTGATGACTAGTGAGGGTGAGCATTTTTTCATGTGGCTGCTCATAGTCTTCTTTTGAGAAACGTCTATTCATATATTTTGCCCACTTTTTAATAGGGCTATTTGTTTTGTTTTGTTTCCAACACATTTGAGTTCTTTGTAGACCCTAATGTTAGGCCTTTGTCAGATATACAGTTGGTAAATATGTTTTCCCATTCTGTAAGGGTTGTCTCCCCACTCTCTTGATGGTTTCTTTGACTTTGCAGAAGCTTATCAGTTTGATGAGGTCCCACTTGTTTATGTTATCTCTTATGATATGGACATTTGGGGTTTTGACCTGGAATTGGTTGCCAGTTCCAGTTTCCATGAGGGTATCTCCTGCATTTTCTAAGGTTCTCATAGTTTGAGGTTTTATGTTTAGGTCTTTGATCCATTTAGAGTTGACTTTTGTGTATGGTGACAGGTAGGGGTCTTGTTTCAATCTTCTGCATGTGTTCATCCAGTTTTCACAGCACCATATACTGAATAAGTTCTCCTCTCCCCAGTGGTTGTTAGTGGAGACATTTTCAAAGATGAGTTGGTTGAGAAATTGAGGTTTTGTTCTGGAATCTCTATTCTGTCCCAGGGGTCTACATGCCTGTTCTTGTACCAATGCCATGCTGTTTTAATTATTGTAGACTTATAATAAAGTTAAAGTCTGAAAGTGTGATACCTCCCACTTTATTTCTTTTGATGAGTGTCGGTGACCAGCACTGACCAAGGGTGGGTTAGGACCCGCACCAGAGAATCTGGACAGCGAGAAGAAGCTACTCGGAGGCAGTTTCTGGGAACAGTCTGATCAGGACTGGAGCCGATTTTATTCAAACCTTTTCCAACTTATATACCATTTTCTATACCCTCCAGTAATGTGATAATCACTCACTGGGGGCGTACAAGTTTTGTGCTTTACAAACTATGCATCACAAGACCACCACGAGATCTGCAATTTCCAAGCAAACAATTCGAATTCCATGATGCCTGCCGTGCTTACATTAAGGTCACAGGTGCACAATTTCAATACAAATCATTCAAAGTGTTTTCCATAATGTTCAATGAATCATTCATATTATACTCTTTGTTCTATACCCTGATTAATACAAAAAACTTTCCTGAGTTAACTCTAGGTTCAATCCAAGTTTACTGATTCCCAATATTTTTAACAATTAATGTTATCAACTTAACACTATACTATAATCTATAAGTTTAGTTAAATGACTTAACTGTCAGTTATACTATTATCCTATTACGATTTAACGTAATGCCTTATAACTCAGTTAAAACTTATTCTTAAACTACCAAACTTTACTATAATTCTATGTTTCATATGTCTAAACTTTAATTTTTATATAATCTAATGATTGACCTTTAATACTATGCTATATCCTATTAAGCTAATACCTTATCGTTAATTCTTTCATAAATCGTATAGTAACTATTACACTTGAATAATGTAGCAAAAGGAAACAAAACAGCAAGCATAGATTTACGCAGCTATGAGTGTATATGTATATATTTTATCCTAACAAGTCTACTCTAAAAATCAAATAGTAGCTGTCACACTCTTGAACAAGGAAATGCGGGGTTGCCAAGATGGCGGCCATGGGCTGAAGCAGACAGAGTTTCGGTAATTAACGAAACAAAAGAAAACGTTCTGCCTGGCTAGGGGCAGGGCGACAAACTATCATGGTAATTTAGTTTCTAATCTTAGCTCTAGGGGAAACAGCTTTCGGGACAGAGCTGACTAC
>NW_007241299.1:0-352 GCF_000164805.1 Carlito syrichta
AAGTGGGTTCACCCTGGGGAACTGGGTGGGCAGAGGGGTGGGTGTCCCAGCAGAGACATGCCCCTGTACCAGTGGCTTCCCCGGGAGAGGGCTCAGCAGGCTATTCTGGCTGCCGTCTCTGGTGTCCCTGGTGTTCAGAAGTGAACAGGCCCCACGGTGGGACTCCAAGAGGGATGTGGATGCCGGCCTGGGGTCCTCACGCCAGTCATCATGGCACTCTGGGAGGCCAAGGCGAGAGGATGACCTGAATCCCTGTGTTCCAGACCAGTCTGGGCTCCATGGTGAAACGTCATCACTACAAGAAGCCAAAAAATGAGCTGGGCATGGTGGCACATGCCTGTAGTTCTGCACA
>NW_007241300.1:0-519 GCF_000164805.1 Carlito syrichta
GTGGGGTATTAAAGTCCCCAGCTATGATGGTATTGGAGTCGATATCTTTTTTAGTTTACCTAGGAGCTGCCTTATGAAAGTTTGTGCTCCTATATTCGGTGCACATATGTTTAAGATGGATATTTCTTGTTGATGGATTGAACCTTTTATCATTATGTAGTAGCCTTCTGTATCTTTTTCAATTTTTGATAGCTTAAAGGGTATTTTGTCTGAGATTAAGATTGCAACTCCTCCTTTATTTTGTGTTACATTCACCTGAAAATTTGTTTCCCATCCTCTTACTTTGAGTCTGTGAGTGTCCTTTCTAGTGAGGTGAGTCTATTGAAGGCAATCGATTGTTGCCCGGTGATGTTTTATCCATTTTGCCAGTCTATATCTTTTCAGTGGTGCATTTAGTCTATTCACATTCAAACTAATTATTGAGATGTGAGAGTTGATCCCTATCATAATGTACTTACAGAGTTGTTGTTCTTCCTGTTTGTGTGTTGTCTTTCTTTTGGTTTTAGAGTTGGATCATGT
>NW_007241301.1:0-1187 GCF_000164805.1 Carlito syrichta
TGAGTTCTCGCCTGCCCAGGCGGGTCTTGAACCCGCCCGCTCAGGCAATCCACTCACCTCAGCCTCCCAAAGGCGCGGGATTACAGGCTGAGCCACCGAGCCCGACTGGTTCACAATTTTTAAAATATGCAAATAAAGTTTTAAAACCTGAAAAAAAATCAATCAATCTATCATCAATCATCTATATATCTCACTCTGCTCACTCTGTCACCCAGGCTGGAGTGCAGTGGCACACTCATGGCCCAGGCTGGAATGCAGTGGCACGCTCAAGGCCATTGCAGCCTCAACCTGCTGGGCTCAGGTGATCCTTCCACCTCAGCCTTCCAAGGAGCTGTACCTACAGACATGCACCACTACGTCTGGCTAATTTTCTGATTTATTGTAGAGATGAGGTCTTGCCAAATTGGGCTGGTTTCGAACCCATATGCTCAGGCAAATCCTCTCCCATCGGTTCCCCAAAGTGCTGGAATTCTAGGAGTGAGCCACTGCGCCCATCCAATACATATATACTTTGAGTCAGGTTCTCACTCTGTTGCCCAGACTGGAGTATAGTGGCATGATCATGGCTTACTTTTCAGTCTCAAACTCCTGGGTTCAGGCAATCCATTCCATTTATCCTCCTGAGTAGCTACGACTACAGGTGCATACCACAATGCCTGAGTCTTTTTTTTTTTTTGGTTGAGATGGGACTTCACTGTGTTGCCCGGGTTGATGTTGAACACCTGGATTCAAGCAATCCTTCTGCCTCAGCCCCCCAAAATGCTGATATTATGGGTATGAGTCACTGTGCCTAGCCCCAGCTATAGTTTTGATTGTAGAGATTTTACACTTCTTTGGTTCAATTTACTTCTAGGTATTTTATCTTTTTTGTTGCTATTTTTAAATTTAATTTTTTTTTGAGTTGGAATCTCACTTTGTCGCCCAGGCTGGAGTGCAGTGGCATACTTCCAGTCACCGCAGCCTCGACCTGCTGGGATCAGGCGATCTTTCCGCCTCAGCTTTCCAAGTAGCTGGAACTACAGGCATGTGCCACCATGTTGGCTAATTTTTTGATTTGCTGTAGAGATGAGGTCTCACCTAGTTGTCCAGGCTGGTCTCGACCCCCTAGTTTCATGTAATCCTTTTGTCTCGGCTTCCCAATATGCTAGGATTACAGGTTAAGCCATTGTGCCTGGCTCTTTTTTCTT
>NW_007241301.1:2141-3074 GCF_000164805.1 Carlito syrichta
GATTACAGGCTGAGCCACCGAGCCCGGCTATTTATTTATTTATTTTTGAGTTGGAGTCTCATTTTTGTTGCCCAGGCTAGAGTTCAGTGGCACGCTCACAACCACCACAGCCTCGATCTGCTGGGCTCAGTTGATCTTTCCGCCTTGCCTTCCAAGTAGCTGGAACTACAGGCGCATGCCTCCATGCCTGGCTAATTTTTTGATTTATTGTAGAGATAAGGTGTCACCCTGTTACTCAGGCTGGCATTGAATCCCTGGGCTCAGGCAATGCTCTCGCCTCAGCCTCCCAAAGTGCTGGGATTACAGGTGTGAGCCACTGCGCCTGGCTGGGACTACTTTCTTGATTTATTCTTCAGATTGTTTGCTGTTGCCATATGGCAAAGCTACTGATATTTGTATGCTGATTTTGTGTCTTGCAACTTTATTGAATTTATCAATCAGTTATGACAGTTTTATTGGTAAAGTGGTTAGGCTTTTCTAAATATAAGATCATGTCAGCTGGGCGTGGTGGCTCATACCTATAATCCCAGCACTTTAGGAGGCTGAGGTGAGAGGATTGTCTGAATTCATGGGTTCGAGACCAGCCCTAGCAACTTGGTGAGACCTCATCTCTACAATAAATAAAAGAACAAAAATTAGCTGGGCGTGGTGGCACATGCCTGTAGTTCCAGCTACTTGGAAGGCTGAGGCAGGAGAATCGCCTGAACCCAACAGGTCAAGACTGTAGTGACTATGAGCATGCCACTGCACTACAGTCAGGGTGACAGAGTGAGACTTCAACTCAAATAAATAAATAAATAAATAAAGTAAAAAAATAAGGATCATGTCATTTGAAAACCAGGACAAGCCGGACTCGGTGGCTCAGCCTGTAATCCCGTGCCTTTGGGAGGCTGAGGTGAGTGGATTGCCTGAGTCCGCGGGTTCGAGACCTGC
>NW_007241302.1:0-1021 GCF_000164805.1 Carlito syrichta
CCTTTGGGAGGCTGAGGTGAGTGGATTGCCTGAGCCCGCGGGTTCGAGACCCACCTGGGCAGGCAAGACCTCATCTCTACAATAAATAAAAAAAAAAGTCCATATTGTGAGAGGTTCGGAAGTCCCCCAGACACTGAATCCCGTGCCTGCATAAGAGAGAAGGAGTGGGGGGGAGGGCAGAGAGGAGTCCCAGGGGACCAGTGCTCCCAGACTTTTCCGTTTTCCACCTGGCTTTCCAGCTGCGACACAGAAGTCAGAGTCATTTCCAAGCAAATGTCAACATCCCCACTGCCAGTGACTCTTCTTTTTTTTTTTTTTTTTGAGTTGGAGTCTCACAGTCGCCCAGACTGGAGTGCGGTGGCCGGGGGAGCGGCCACCGCAGCCTCGATCTGCTGGGGTCTGGCGATCCTTCCGCCTCAGCCTTTCAAGTAGCTGGAACTTGGTAGAATGCCTAAATGTATCCTGCAGGTTCCCTAAGTTTGTTTACTCTTTTTCAAAAGAAGCAGTTTGGATGGAGTTGGGATCAAAGGATGCCTTAAGGCTTCCACTTCCTTAAAATTTCCTCAGTAAATAAATTTTTTAAAGCATTTTTTACTGTGGTAAACTATACATAAAATTTATGTTATGTTATGGGTATCACTCTGTTGCCCAGGTAGGCGTGCAGTGGCATGGTCAAGCTCACTACAGCCTTGACCTCCTGGACTCAGGCAATCCTTCCACCTCAGCTCCCCCCCCAGGTGTGTGCCACCACATCCAGCTAATTTTTTAATTTTTTTTTTTTGAGTTGGAGTCTCACTCTGTTGCCCAGACTGGAGTGCAGTGGCTGCTGCCAGCCACCGCAGCCTTGACCTGCGGGGCTCCGGCGATCCTTCCGCCTCAGCCTTCCAAGTAGCTGGAACTACAGGCGCACGCTACCATGCGTGGCTGATTTTTGATTTATTGTAGAGATGAGGTCTCTCCAAGTTGCCCAGGCGAGTCTCGAACCCACAGGCTCAGGCAATCCACTCACCTCAGCCTGAAT
>NW_007241303.1:0-662 GCF_000164805.1 Carlito syrichta
GGAGAAGAGCCGGGCTCGGACGGCGCGGGTGCAGAGGACGAACATGATGCAGTTGGCGCCTCCCTGAAACGTGTTCCCGATACCCTGTCGGGGAGAAGAGAGACAGTGTGCCCAGGGCTTCAAACACATGTCGGGGGAGGCTGGGAAGAGCTGTGTGCCCCCAACCCCCCACCCTTCCCAATCCTCCACCAGCTGGTCTGGGATGACCTCAGGGTGGGCCAGGGCTCCAGGCTGGCCTGAACGGTCTCTGGATCTGGGCTGGGAAGGACCCAGGATCAGTCAACTCTCTGGGGCAACTCCTAGGCTGCCGGAGAGTACTGAGCCACACTGACCCCTCCACCTTCTCTTCAAGAAGGCCCCATTGTGGGCAAGGAGGAAGGCGCAACGGGGCCACGCCCTGGCTGATGTTTGGCCGCACGGGCTCTGCTGGGGGAAGGAGCAAGGCCCCTGCCCCGCGGGGTGGCCGGCCAGGGAGGGCAGACCTACGTGCAGAACGACCAGCACCGGCATCCGCACCGCCGGCGAGCCACAGAGGGTCAGCACAAAGCGCACGGTGCTCCAGATGCGGAGGCAGATGAAGATGAGTGGGATGAGGACCAGCTTCTTGTCGGCCACGGAGGAGCCCCGTGGCAGGCGATGAGCCTCGGAGAGGATGGGCCGGG
>NW_007241304.1:0-450 GCF_000164805.1 Carlito syrichta
CACCACTGAAAAGACATAGAATGGCAAAATGGATAAAATATCAGCAGGCAACAATATACTACCTTCAAGAGACTCACCTCACTAGAAAGGACAAACACAGACTCAAAGTAAGAGGATGGGAAACAAACATTCAGGTGAATGGAACACAAAAGAAAGGAGGAGTCGCGATTATAATTTCAGACAAAATACCATTTAAGCTATCAAAAATTAAAAAAGATACAGAGGGCTACCACATAATGATAAAAGGTTCACTCCATCAACAGGAAATATCTATCTTAAACGTATAAGCACTCAACATAGGTGCGCCAACTTTCATAAAGCAACTTCTAGGAAAACTAAAGAAGGATATTGAGTCTAACACCATCATAACTGGGGACTTTAATACCCCAGTCACAACCCTAGACAGATCATCAGGACAAAAATCAGCAAGGAGATCCAGAACCTCAATGT
>NW_007241305.1:0-11950 GCF_000164805.1 Carlito syrichta
CCTACCCTTGGCCCCCCAAAGCCAGGATATCTTTGCCTTTGAATGGACAGACCCGGAGAGAGGTATCAACGGCCAGCTCACCTGGATGCGACTGCCTCAAGGGTTCAAGAATTCACCCACTATCTTCAATGAGGCGCTACATGAGGACTTGGGTGAGTTTCGTGCAAATAACCCCAACCTAACTCTATTACAATATGTAGATGATATCCTACTGGTGGCCGAAGATCAAGACACATGCCTGCAAGGCACAATGGACTTGCTATAAACTATAGGCACCCTAGGATATCGCTCCTCGTCAAAAAAAGGCACAAATCTGCAGAACAGAGGTGCACTATCTGGGGTACAAAATAAAAGAAGGGCAGAGATGGCTGACGGATGCCAGAAAAGAAACCCTTCTAAGAATTCCTGCACCACAGAATATCCACCAGATGCATGAGATTCTGGGTTCAGCGGGGTTCTGGATCCTAAGGTTCACTGAGTTGGCAAAACTGCTATATGAGGCCACTAAAAACAAGCAGGACTTTGTTTGGATGGAGGCCATGGGCCAAGCGTTTAACAACCTCCAGCAGGTGTTACTCTCAGCCCCAGCCCTTGGGTTACCTGATTTGACAAAGCCATTCCATCTATATGTGGATGAGCTGAAAGGAATTGCAAAAGGGGTCTTAATGCAGCACCTGGGCTCCTGGAAAAAGCCCATAGCCTACTTTTCAAAAAAGTTAGATCCAGTAGCAGCAGGATGGCCCCCATGTTTAAGAATCATTGCAGCACTTGCCACCATTGTCAAAGACACTGACAAAATAACCATGGGACAAGAACTGTATGTTACTACCCCCATGCCATAGAAGGGGTGCTCAGGCAGCCGCCAGATCGCTGGATAAGTAACACCCATTTGACACACTACCAGGGCTTGCTTTTAAACCCTGCTAGAATTCTGCTCTAGACTCCCACTTCCTTAAACCCAGCCATGCTGCTCCCCAATTCGGGCTGGGAGGCACCCCTCCACGACTGTCAAGAAATCTTGGCCCAGGTACCTGGGGTAAGGGCCAACCTCCAGGATCAAGCCTTGCCTAACGCGGAGGACACCTGGTACACAGATGGCAGCAGATTTGTCCGAGATGGGACCAGGTATGCAAGGCAGCCATAACCACGGAGACTGAAACCATTTGGGTGGAGCCATTGGCAGTTGAAACCTCTGCACAGCGGGCTGAGTTAATCACGCTAACCAAGGTGCTGACTCTGGGAGCTGGTAAACGGGTGAACATTTACAATGATAGCAGGTATGTGTTTGCCACGGCACACATACACGGGGCCATTTATAAAGAAAGGGGGCTTCTGATGGCAGAAGGAAAGACTGTTAAAAATAAAACTGAAATCCTTAAACTGCTACAAGCCCTCTGGCTACCTAAGGCGTTGACCATTAATCATTGTCTGGGACATCAGACCACGGACACGCCAGTAGCCAAGGGAAACCACCTGGCAGACCTTAAGGCAAAGGAGGCAGCAGTTTCTGTGGACCATATCTTAGTGACCACACTGCCAGACCCAGGGGCACCAGCATTGCCAGGTGTTCCTGAGTATACAAAAGAAGATCTCAATTGGATCAAACAGCAACCAATGGTGCAATGTTTGCACGGTTGGTGGAGAGCGGCAGATTGCAGTGTAATTCTACTAGAAAAATTAGGACAACAGCTCCTCACAAAAATGCACAGAAGTATGCATATGGGAGTAAAAAGGATGAGAGACCTAACACGCCATGCAAAAATACCATCAAAGACTCACACCACAAAATTGCACAAATCGTGGATGAGTGCCATGCTTGCCAAGTGACTAATGCCTCTACACACAGATCTAACCCAGGAACCAGACTTAGAGGAGACCAGCCAGGAGCATACTGGGAAGTGGACTTCACTGAGGTAAAACCTGGGAAGTATGATTATAAGTATTTACTGGTGTTTATAGATACCTTTTCAGGCTGGACTGAGGGTTTCCTACTAAACATGAGACAGCACAAGTAGTGGCCAAGAAGCTCCTAGAAGACATCATGCCAAGGTATGGCTTCCCTATCCAGATAGGTTCAGACAATGGACCAGGCTTCATCTCTAAGGTAACACAGGGGCTAGCTCAGGTTCTTGGGGCAGATTGGAAGTTACATTGTGCATATAGACCCCAAAGTTCAGGACAGGTAGAACGTATGAATAGAACATTAAAAGAGACCCTAACTAAACTAACCCTGGAGACTGACGGTGACTGGGTGGCTCTCCTCCCCTTCGCCCTCTATAGGGTATGCAATTCCCCCTATAAAATGGGCCTCACCCCTTTTGAAATCATATTTGGCATTCCACCGCCTATTATTCCAAATTTAAAACCTGAGGTACTTGTTGAATTTGATGATCAGCAACTCCTTTTTTCCTTAAAAGCACTGCAAAGGACACATGAACAAGTGTGGCCTGCACTAAAGGCCCTCTACGAAAACGGGCTGCCTCTGAATCCACACTGCTACCGGCCAGGAGATTGGGTGTACATCTGCAGACATCAGCACCAGACGCTGCAGCTACATTGGTAAGGACCCTACATCGTCATCCTAACGACACCCACCACACTCAAAGTGGACGGGATCGTCCCATGGGTCCACTACACACACGTCTGACCAGCAGACCCCTTCGCAGTGTTAAAGGACTGTGTCTCAGAATGGAAAAGCGTACTGGACAAGGACAATCCTCTAAAGCTAAGAGTGCGCCACTCTCACTTATCCCCCTAAGACTAATAGTATATATATCATGTTTCTTATGTAATGCCATAGCCAACCCACAATCTATTTGGGATACAAAATACCAAGAGGAAATTGATGCTGCCGCAGAAATCCAACCACAACCCAAACCCCTAGTAAACCCACACCAGCCCCAGAACTTAACTTGGAAGGTCGTAGATCTTACCACAGGTACCATCATTTGGCAGGCATCCAACATAACCCCTCCTAGAACCTGGTTTCCAACTATAACTGGGGATTTAAAAGACTTTTTCCCGAGAGATGTCTGGAAACGTTCCCACCCTGAAACAGTCCCCAAAGGTGCCCACACCACCCAGATCCATTACATGTGTAAAAGGCGGGCCCTTACAACTCCTCAGTTTCCTAAATACAAATACTTCTATGTATGCCCTGGCCATGATCAGGATAAAACCTGTAAAGATGCCACTGAATACTATTGCCCCAGCTGGTCTTGTGTCTCCACGGGAGACATAACATGGCAACCTGCCAAATTCCATGATTTAATTAAGATGCAAAGACTAACCCCTATTTCTGAACAGTCACCTTGCTTTACTTTTGAAATCTGCAATCCCGTAACTATAAGCTTCACTGAGAAAGGGAAGAAAGCTCAAGGTTGGGATATAGGAAAAACATGGGGAATCCGGTTATATGACCCAATACGCTCAGGATGGAAGAATTCAGGTAACTTCTTTATGATTAGACTATCCATCCGGGCCCCCAGTCAGAAAACCAAAACACTTGATATGGGACCCAACCCTGTTATAGCACCTAAACTTAAACCAAAAGTTAAACCTAAGCCCACAACCACTACACCAATACTCTCGACTGCGACTTATACCAGTTCTGATACCACTGCAGTCACCTCAGACCCCACTAGGGTCTCTTACTCTACCAGGGTCACTACAGTTATTCCTAACCCTCCCCTACGCCCATCGGGTCCCGATCAACATCCTCTCTGGCACTTGCTAATCAAGCTTACCTGTTACTTAATGCAACCCGGCCAGAGCTCACCCAGTCATGTTGGTTATGCTATAACATCCAGCCTCCCTATTACAAAGGAATTGCAGTAATGAGAAACTATACAACCGAGCATAGTCCCAATTCTTGTAGATGGCAGCCAGCAACCCAGGGACTTACTCTCCAGTCGGTAACAGGCCAAGGATTATGCATAGGCCGCCCCGCACCAGCGTTTCAGTCCCTATGCAACATTACGCTGCCTGTATCTAGCCTAGATTACCACCTGCCCCCTAAAAATAGCTGGTGAGCATGTTCAACAGGCTTAACCCCTTGCTTCCACGGGCAGGTCTTAAATCAGACCCAACAAGGCTTCTGCGTGTTAGTCCAATTACTTCCAAAAATTCTCTACCACTCAGATGAGGATATACTCCGGTGGTTTACCCCAGGTATCCACCGGAGAGACAGAAGAGAGCCGGTCACCGCCATTTCCATGGCAGTTCTTCTTGGACTTGGACTAACAAGGAGCCGGAACGGGTATTGCCTCCCTAGCTACCCAAAGTCACTATTATAATGGCCTTAGGGCAGATAAACATAGACATCGAGAGAATTGAATTTTCCGTCTCTCACCTTCAGGAATCCCTTACCTCGTTATCCGAGGTGGTCCTACAGAACCATAGAGGGCTAGACTTGTTATTTCTGCAGCAGGGAGGAACATGCGCCACCCTAGGAGAAGAATGTTGTTTCCACACGGACCACTCGGGTATTGTCAGGGAATCCATGGCTAAGGTAAGGGAAGAGTTAGCTGAACGCAAAAAAGAACGAGAGCAACAACTCAATTGGTTTGAAGCATGGTTTAACCACACCTCCTGGTTTACTACATTAATTTCCACCGTAGCTGGCCCTTTAGCTGTTTTAATTCTCCTACTCATTTTTGGGCCTTGCATCATCAACAGGCTTATAGCCTTTGTAAAGCACAGCACCGTTCAACTCATAGTACTCAAACAGCAATACCAGCCACTCGGCACTCATCCTTGTTGTCTTAATCCTCCCACTCATATTCGGGATGGCCTTCAAGAAATTTGTGCAGACCCATGATTGGGTCCTTTCTTTAGGTTCCTATGGGAGGGGGGAATGAGAGGTTTAAAAGCTTTATTGTTGTATAAGAAGTGTTTGTTGTAGTTTATAAGTCTCTACGCACGCCTCTAGGTTTTTGTTTACCTCATAATATCTATGTTAATAGGTTAACTGGCTTCTGCTTCTGTAACCCCTGATGGCAGTGTGTGAATGTTAAACAATAAATCCCTTCCAAACCCCCCCTGTCTAAGTTGTGAAAGACAGGTTTGTATTAATTCAAACCTGCTTATATGCCAGAGCTGACTTATGCACAGTCACAGTGACTATGTAAACCTTAGCTTCTAGTAAACATGTTCTTGAACCCAGGGTCCAGCTTATGCACAGTCACGATGACTGTGCGGACCTGGGCCCCCCGGAGTAAATATGTTACAAGAGCCTCCGGCTATCTAACATTCCAGAAGACCTAACCGGTTCCACCCTGCCTGTCTGACCGTTAGTGGTCAGTCATGGTCAGCCGGAGCCCGTGCAAATCAAACACAAACCAACCAATCAGTATCTCTGTAACCGCACTCATACAATCCATCCAATCCTGTGTGGACAAGTTTGTAATGCCACCCCACTCCTTCCAAATCGTGTATAAAAAAATGCTTGCAAACCTGAGTCGGGGTTCTGGTTCCTGTACCGGTGCGCCGGTAACGGACGTGAGCCCAGACGAGCCTGAATAAAGACCCTCGTGTGATTTGCATCACAGCTGGCTCTTTGGTGGTCTCTCGGATTCAGGATTCGGGTACAACAAAAGAATGATGCTGGGTGAAGCTCCCTGCCTCATTATTTATAAAAAATCATAGGAAGGGTGAAGAGGACCTATACAAGATACTTGTGTAGTGATACGAAAAGTAGCAAATATTTGCAAAGCTCCTTTAAGCAACTATTTTGTTTCCTTACTCTATGTTTTTTGGGGGTACACAATTTTCTTATATTTATTATGTAGTATTGCAGTGGCCCTATATTATTACACAAATTACAAGTATTGATAGCTTTCATTATGGATGTCCTATCCTAAGGACTTTATTTACCCATCTAAGCTGATGCTCAAAAATATCTTGTGACATTAATCTTTTCTTCACCATTTTGGAGGTTTAGGAAGGTTAAAATTAATCTAAGGTGATAGAGGCAGCAGAGCTGGGCTCAACCATCCACATGACTCAGTCCAAAGTGTTTATCACCAGAGTTTTTCTGTGAACTCTTGAGGGAATCCTGAGTATCTGGGAAAGGTCTTCAGTTCCTGTATGCACAGCCTCTGTCCCTACAGAGGCTTCTCTGGTGATCAACTTCTCCTCTCTTCACTCATCTCTATGACAATTGTGTTGCCTAGAGAAGGAAGTTTGAGATGGCTCTCCATTGTGAGCCCAATTGTTACTCATTGCTGTGGATGTTGGTAGCCATGGGGGCAGGCCTGGTTCTGGGGGATGGGTGAGCTGTGGTCACTTGGCAAGATGGCTTTAGAAGTCAGTGGGGCAGGGGGGAAGGTGCATCCTCATTTGTTGTAAAGAGCTTGGGACCTGGAGACAGAACACCATGGTTTGAGCCTTCATTCATCTGCTAGCTGCATGATCCTGAGAAAATTATCTAGCCCCTTTAAGCCTCAATTACACAGCAGTGAAGAATACCTGTCTTGGCTTCCTCTCTGGATGATTATGAAAATCAAATGACAATCTTGAAAGAAATTGCTTTGTGAATAGTAAAGTTTTACAAAATGTTGGTTATTTTTATCAAGATGATAAGTAGGGTGATCTCCCCCAGGGAGAAGAATGCCATGAGAAAGAAGATAATGCAAAACAAAGTGGGAGGAGATAGGTTTCTGAAAGATGTTTGAAATGTGGAGTTTCATTGTTGTTGTTGGGATGGGGGAAGGGATAATGGGATGGAGTTAAAGAACAGAGATGAAAAGGCAAAGATATTATGGAAGCTAAATCTTACCAACTGTATATTAGAATGGGGACAAAAAAACAGAAAATTGACATGCAAAAAGGGTATCAAAGCACATGCAGTACATTCATTGATTCCTTGAACAAAATATTTTTAGATGTCTAATCTGTGCATAGCACACACGTTTTTGAAGGAAAATGTTCAGATAACAGTTTACATAAATTAATCTGATTACTACTTAGATAAATAAAATGATTAGATGAGTATTTAGAAAATCAAGCATGTGATTTTTAAGTTTGCCAACCTCACAAATTCACAATACATTCTATGCTTTACATTTGTGTATTCCATGGGGGAAAGTTAGAGAAAGAGAAACCAGAGTGTCATGGTGCATTGTTTCTGGTGTCCTGATGGTTTAGTCACTTTGTGGCTCTTGACCTTACTGAGAGGATATTTTTTCACTAAACCTCCATCTTCCCATCTGAAAAATGCAGGTGATGCCTGTTGAGGTTGTCAGGAGGTGAAATGGAATTATAGTACCATGTTTGTCAAGTGATGGGCAGTCAACAAATGTTAATGCCCTCCATCAAAGGGCTGGGCTTTGTGAAGGCATGAGGTACCCACTAAGCATAATTGGTCCCATTTGACTGTTCCTTCCTTGTCAACATTGGCCCCTCAGGAGCAGTAACCACAAAGCTGACTTTCCCTTTGAACAGGAGTCAAAGATGAGAGTGTGTCCTTTCTTTGTCGTGCTTGGAACTCAGGTACAAATTCATGGGTGATCTCTGCCACCTGGAGAGTTTTAGTCTGAAATCTTAGATGAGTCTGTGGCACCAAAGGGACAAGTCACCTGTAAGATCTAATCTAGTCTGTTCTCTCCACAAAGAGAAAGCTGAAACAATGCAGCCAAAGTGCAAAGTCCAAGAACCCTCTGCGTTTCAGAGCTTGGGCTTTTCTCACCTATAAACCAGTGACTCTTTCTCATATCTGCTTGCCTTTCATTCTTTTGTAGCTTCAAGGGCTTTTATCTGATGTTTCACAGATTGTTATTAGCAAGGTAGTAATTCAGTGGTATCATCTGTTACCCACCAATCCCAGGATTTAAGCAGTGGATATGGCTGGCTGTTTAAATATCCACTTTCTCCCTACACTGCTCAGGAGAGGCTAACCACTGTAACAAGCAATCCCTACATTTTTGTGGCTTAGCATAATTGTCTATTTCTTGCTAATTGTCCCAGTCAGTGAGCAGCCTTCCAAGGGGTAATTTTAGGATCTAGGCACCTTCGGTGCTATGGTTCTGCCTTCCTCTAAGGCCTTGTAGTCCTCTTCCTTCAGCTGTAAGACAAGGAGAGTGAGGTCTTGCATATGGCAGAACAGCAACCCTTTTCATTCAGTGCATACCTGTCCCACTTCCAACACCATGACCACCACCACCTCTTTCATGTGGGTTTCTCCGGCTACCTGAGTCTTCTCTGCTCACATGTGTAGCAGGCCAGAAGTGCCCAGGAACTAATTCATAGCCATCATATGATGACTTATGAGGGCTAGCATATAACTACCTGCACTCAAGGGTCATTTGACCTCTAGGTGGGGTGGAAGTGGAGAAATTCTTTTCTGCCTACTGGTGTTCCCTATAGAACCAAGTTCAAGTTGCCTACAATGGTAATTTGCTTAAGTACCTGTCCTTTTTAGCCTCCTTCTTTCCCTGACTCTTTGTTCTACTCCTCCATTGTTGTTTCCTCAGGTCACCTTCCAAATAAACGACTTGTGCTTTCCTCTTTATCCCATGATCTGCTTCTGGGGAAACAAAAACTGAGACAGGAGGTTTTTAGTGGTGTGCCTTTCTTCCCTTCACATTCTGATGAACATAACACAGGAAGATGTCATCATCTCACTATGAGAGAGGATGAAAATGGAATCAACGGTGTGCCTAGGGTGGAAAATGATGGAGTTTCAGCAAGCACCTAGTTCTCTTTCAGATGACGACACTGAATCTCAGACATGTTCAATAACATGCTTCTATTCCCACAGTGAGTGAAGGGTAGACTTGAGAATGAAATTCCATTTATTTCAAAAGTCTGCTTTTCCAACCATGCCAGAAGTGGGATCTGGCCTACAGAGATGAACTGACAGCCGAGTAGTGGCTGCCACCTTGATACATGCCATGCAGTCCCATGTTCAACACAGCCCATGGCTGGGTTTGGTGGCTCAGAGTATAGTCACAGCACTTTGGGAGGCCAAGGAGAGTGGATTTCCTGAGGCTGCAGGTTCAAGATCAGCCCAGGCAACTTGGTGAGACCTCGTCTCTATGAAAAATCAAAACAGCTGGGCATGGTAGCATATGCCTGTAGTTCTGCCACTTGGATGTCTGAGGCAGAAGGATCACTGGAGCCCAGTGGATCAAAGCTGGGATGATCATGAGTGTGCCACTGCACTCCTGCCTGGGCGACAATGTGAGACTCCATCTCAAGAAAAAAAATTAAACACACACACACAGTCCTTCTCATTCCCTGTTGTCTGACACTTCTCTCACTCATATATTCACATGTTTTTCCCACACCCTACAGGCATTCTGCTTAGGTGATCCCAGCACCATGAGATGTTGCCTTAAAACTCAAATAAAGTCTACCCACCAGGATCAAAATGGAAGAGCAATGGGATTTTGTGTAATGAGCCAATAATATCACATGGATCACATCAAGGAATGTGCAAATTAGTACAAGAAGTAGATGTGTAGGCAAGCAGTATTGTTACAGGAATAAGTGTACAAAAGAGATATGTATAAAGTATTGAAGTACCACAAAGAAAAGTGTGGGCAACTCTACTTGGGGAGTTTTAGAAAATAACAGAAAGCAAGATGCTTAAGCTGGGTCTGGAAAGATGAGTTGGGAGCCAGGCTCGGTGGCTCAGCCTGTAATCCCAGTGCTTTGGGAGGCTGAGGTGAGTGGATTGCCTGAGCCCGCATGTTCAAGACCCACCTGGGCAAACTTGCCAAGACCTCATCTCTACAACAAATCAAAAAATTAGCCAGGTGTGGTAGTGCACACCTGTAATTCCAGCTACCTGGAAGGCTGAGGCAGAAGGATCACCAGAGCCCAGCAGGTTGAGGCTGTGATGGCTGGGAACATGCCACTGCACTCCAGTCTGGGTGACAGAGTGAGACTCCAACTCCAAAAAAAAAAACGAAAGAAAGATGAGTTGGGGGTTTCCAGGTAGAGGAACTGAGGATGACTGGACATTCTGAGTAAACACCATGAGCAGATACAGAAGCAGACACATAGTGGTCAAATGTGGTTAAAACATTGGAAATGTAGAGAGAAAATGAGTCATTAAATGATGAGAGAGGGTGGGGTCATATCATAAAAGACCTTGCATGACAAATGAATGAGGATGACTCACTAGTAGGTATTGGGGAGAGCCATTAAGAAATTTCAGTCTGGGCTCAGTGGCTCAGACTGCAATCCCACCACTTTGGGAGGCCGAGTTGAGTGAATTGCCTGAGACCACGGGTTTGAGATCCACCTGGGCAACTTGGCAAGACCTCATGTCTACAATAAAGCCAAAATTAGCTGGGCATGGTAGCATGCACCTGTAGTTCCAGCTACTTGGAAGGCTGAGGCAGAAGGATCACTGGAGTCCACCAGGTCAATGCTGGTGTTGCTGTGAGCACGCCACTGCACTCCAGCCTGGATGATGGAGTGAGACTCCAACTCAAAAAAAAAAAAAAAAATTCAGTGGTTAAGAGTTTAATATTTAGGGTAAATATATGATACATAAACGTTTATATATGTGTGTGTCTATCTGTCTATCTTATATCATCTATCTATCATCATCACCTATCTTCAGATAAATCACTTGAAACTCCAACTTGAAGATTCACATGAGTGAATTTCAGTTGTTACACAATTTCAAATGTCTTACTTGAATCCATTGTTGGTATTGTCCAAGACCACACAACTAGTCTGTAGTGGAGCTAGGAGTAGATTTCTTGTCTCTTAATATCCAATATAATCATTATCTGCAGAGTGGGGGATGGCAATTGACTAGATTAAGGTGGTGGAGTCAGAGTTTCTTGTCCTGAGTTCTCCCTTTTTCTGACATTTCTTCTTTCTCTCTCTACATTCCTCATTTCTTGAGGAGTCTTTTCAAAGGGGGTATTATCAGGAGTTCACTAGTTACCTTCAGGGTGACCTTGGGTGAAGACTTTACCCCTTAAACCCTTGGTTTTATCATCTGTATCATGGAAGAAATTAATGTATGTCTCATTCTATTTTTGTGCAACTGAACTGAACAATGCCCAGCATCTTAAATACTAATTATATCTTAGTTGCCTTTTCTTTCTTACCTACAGCTAGGTGAATGTGTTGGTCTCCTCTCAAGAAGAGATTCTGCAGGACAGGAACCTCATCTGATTATTCTGTTGCTATAGAACATAATACCTACTCAGTATTTATTGAATTAAAATTCTCAGTCCAAATCTCTGTTAATTCCCTGGGCTTTTGACTCTTACTTGTTGGCTTAGGTTCTCTAAGCTTGCCAGATTGGGAACTGTGCCCAGCCTTTAATAGGTAATATATATGGAGATTGACAGATATTAGACACATATCTGGAACAGATATTGCCAAATGAAAATGCTATCTGGGACACGCTCGGTGGCTCGAGTGGATTGCCTGAGCCCGTGGTTTCAAGACCTGCCTGGACAACTTGGTGAGACCTCATCTCTATAATAAATCAAAAATTACCCAGGCATGGTAGCATCTGCTTGAGTAGTTCCAGCTACCTGGAAGGCTGAGGCAGAAGGATCGCCAGAGCCCAGCAGGTCGAGGCTGCAGTGGCTGGGAGCGGCCACTGCACTCCAGTGTGGGTGACAGAGTGAGACTCCAAATAAAAAAAAAAAAAAAGAAAATGCTATCTGATTAAGAGGTGCCTCTGACCACACTAGGAATGCCTCTATGTTGGAGTCTTTTCTTGTGAGACTGTCAGGAATGGGAAGAATTACATGGAAAGCAAATATCAAAAAAATGGTCTTGACATTGAGCTTTGCCATTGGACAGCGATCTTGACTGTCTCCAGGCAATACCTGCACATCATTGGGCCAATATTTTTAGTGGCTGCTAAAGAATTTACCAAGAGTTCTCTTTAGTTATTGACATAAAAGCCTTATTCTTTTCCATTTTAATTGGAGACATAATGCACGTGAGGAATGAAAGTTGGTTGCCTGAA
>NW_007241306.1:0-807 GCF_000164805.1 Carlito syrichta
CGAGCTCACCCAGTCATGTTGGTTATGCTATAACATCCAGCCTCCCTATTACAAAGGAATTGCAGTAATGAGAAACTATACAACCGAGCATAGTCCCAATTCTTGTAGATGGCAGCCAGCAACCCAGGGACTTACTCTCCAGTCGGTAACAGGCCAAGGATTATGCATAGGCCGCCCCGCACCAGCGTTTCAGTCCCTACGCAACATTACGCTGCCTGTATCTAGCCTAGATTACCACCTGCCCCCTAAAAATAGCTGGTGAGCATGTTCAACAGGCTTAACCCCTTGCTTCCATGGG
The DNA here is from genome assembly GCF_000164805.1 of Carlito syrichta. Lineage (NCBI taxonomy): Eukaryota > Metazoa > Chordata > Mammalia > Primates > Tarsiidae > Carlito > Carlito syrichta. The sequence goes on from NW_007241306.1 coordinate 299, forward strand.
CAGGTCTTAAATCAGACCCAACAAGGCTTCTGCGTGTTAGTCCAATTACTTCCAAAAATTCTCTACCACTCAGATGAGGATATACTCCGGTGGTTTACCCCAGGTATCCACCGGAGAGACAGAAGAGAGCCAGTCACCGCCATTTCCATGGCAGTTCTTCTTGGACTTGGACTAACAAGGAGCCGGAACGGGTATTGCCTCCCTAGCTACCCAAAGTCACTATTATAATGGCCTTAGGGCAGATAAACATAGACATCGAGAGAATTGAATTTTCCATCTCTCACCTTCAGGAATCCCTAACCTTGTTATCTGAGGTGGTCCTACAGAACCATAGAGGGCTAGATTTGTTATTTCTGCAGCAGGGAGGAACATGCACCACCCTAGGAGAAGAATGTTGTTTCTACACGGACCACTCGGATATTGTCAGGGAAATCCATGGCTAAGGTAAGGGAAGAGTTAGCTGAACGCAAAGAAGAACGAGAGCAACAACTCAATTGGTTTGAAGCATG
>NW_007241307.1:0-9657 GCF_000164805.1 Carlito syrichta
ACTCAAAGTGGACGGGATCGTCCCATGACTGACTACACACACGTCTGACTGGCAAACCCCTTCGCAGTGTTAAAGGACTACGTCCCAGAATGGGAAAGCGTACTGGACTTGGACAATCCTCTAAAGCTAAGAGTGCGACGCTCTCACTTATCCCCCTAAGACTAATAGTATATATATCATGTTTCTTATGTAATGCCATAGCCAACCCACAATCTATTTGGGATACAAAATACCAAGAGGAAATTGATGCTGCCACAGAAATCCAACCACAACCCAAACCCCTAGTAAACCCACACCAGCCCCAGAACTTAACATGGAAGGTCGTAGATCTTACCACAGGTACCATCATTTGGCAGGCATCCAACATAACCCCTCCTAGAACCTGGTTTCCAACTATAACTGGGGACTTAAAAGACTTTTTCCCGAGAGATGTCTGGAAATGTTCCCACCCTGAAACAGTCCCCAAAGGTGCCCACACCACCCAGATCCATTACATGTGTAAAAGGCGGGCCCTTACAACTCCTCAGTTTCCTAAATACAAATACTTCTATGTATGCCCTGGCCATGATCAGGATAAAACCTGTAAAGATGCCACTGAATACTATTGCCCCAGCTGGTCTTGTGTCTCCACGGGAGACATAACATGGCAACCTGCCAAATTCCATGATTTAATTAAGATGCAAAGACTAACCCCTATTTCTGAACAGTCACCTTGCTTTACTTTTGAAATCTGCAATCCCGTAACTATAAGCTTCACTGAGAAAGGGAAGAAAGCTCAAGGTTGGGATATAGGAAAAACATGGGGAATCCGGTTATATGACCCAATACACTCAGGATGGAAGAATTCAGGTAACTTCTTTATGATTAGACTATCCATCCGGGCCCCCAGTCAGAAAACCAAAACCCTTGATATGGGACCCAACCCTGTTATAGCACCTAAACTTAAACCAAAAGTTAAACCTAAGCCCACAACCACTACACCAATACTCTCGACTGCGACTTATACCAGTTCTGATACCACTGCAGTCACCTCAGACCCCACTAGGGTCTCTTACTCTACCAGGGTCACTACAGTTATTCCTAACCCTCCCCTACGCCCATCGGGTCCCGATCAACATCCTCTCTGGCACTTGCTAATCAAGCTTACCTGTTACTTAATGCAACCCGGCCAGAGCTCACCCAGTCATGTTGGTTATGCTATAACATCCAGCCTCCCTATTACAAAGGAATTGCAGTAATGAGAAACTATACAACCGAGCATAGTCCCAATTCTTGTAGATGGCAGCCAGCAACCCAGGGACTTACTCTCCAGTCGGTAACAGGCCAAGGATTATGCATAGGCCGCCCCGCACCAGCGTTTCAGTCCCTACGCAACATTACGCTGCCTGTATCTAGCCTAGATTACCACCTGCCCCCTAAAAATAGCTGGTGAGCATGTTCAACAGGCTTAACCCCTTGCTTCCATGGGCAGGTCTTAAATCAGACCCAACAAGGCTTCTGCGTGTTAGTCCAATTACTTCCAAAAATTCTCTACCACTCAGATGAGGATATACTCCGGTGGTTTACCCCAGGTATCCACCGGAGAGACAGAAGAGAGCCGGTCACCGCCATCTCCATGGCAGTTCTTCTTGGACTTGGACTAACAAGGAGCCGGAACGGGTATTGCCTCCCTAGCTACCCAAAGTCACTATTATAATGGCCTTAGGGCAGATAAACATAGACATCGAGAGAATTGAATTTTCCATCTCTCACCTTCAGGAATCCCTAACCTTGTTATCTGAGGTGGTCCTACAGAACCATAGAGGGCTAGATTTGTTATTTCTGCAGCAGGGAGGAACATGCACCACCCTAGGAGAAGAATGTTGTTTCTACACGGACCACTCGGATATTGTCAGGGAATCCATGGCTAAGGTAAGGGAAGAGTTAGCTGAACGCAAAGAAGAACGAGAGCAACAACTCAATTGGTTTGAAGCATGGTTTAACCACACCTCCTGGTTTACTACATTAATTTCCACCGTAGCTGGCCCTTTAGCTGTTTTAATTCTCCTACTCATTTTTGGGCCTTGCATCATCAACAGGCTTATAGCCTTTGTAAAGCACCGTTCAACTCATAGTACTCAAACAGCAATACCAGCCACTCGGCACTCATCCTTGTTGTCTTAATCCTCCCACTCATATTCGGGATGGCCTTCAAGAAATTTGTGCAGACCCATGATTGGGTCCTTTCTTTAGGTTCCTATGGGAGGGGGGAATGAGAGGTTTAAAAGCTTTATTGTTGTATAAGAAGTGTTTGTTGTAGTTTATAAGTCTCTACGCACGCCTCTAGGTTTTTGTTTACCTCATAATATCTATGTTAATAGGTTAACTGGCTTCTGCTTCTGTAACCCCTGATGGCAGTGTGTGAATGTTAAACAATAAATCCCTTCCAAACCCCCCTCTGTCTAAGTTGTGAAAGATAGGTTTGTATTAATTCAAACCTGCTTATATGCCAGAGCTGACTTATGCACAGTCACAGTGACTATGTAAACCTTAGCTTCTAGTAAACATGTTCTTGAACCCAGGGTCCAGCTTATGCACAGTCACGATGACTGTGCGGACCTGGGCCCCCCAGAGTAAATATGTTACAAGAGCCTCCGGCTATCTAACATTCCAGAAGACCTAACCGGTTCCACCCTGCCCGTCTGACCGTTAGTGGTCAGTCATGGTCAGCCGGAGCCCACGCAAATCAAACACAAACCAACCAATCAGTATCTCTGTAACCGCACTCATACAATCCATCCAATCCTGTGTGGACAAGTTTGTAATACCACCCCACTCCTTCCAAATCGTGTATAAAAAAAATGCTTGCAAACCTGAATCGGGGCTCTCGTTCCTGTACCGGTGCGCCGGTAAGGGACGTGAGCCCAGACTCGAGCCTGAATAAAGACCCTCATGTGATTTGCATCGGAGCTGGCTCTTTGGTGGTCTCTCGGATTCAGGATTCGGGTACAACAAAAGAATGATGCTGGGTGAAGCTCCCTGCCTCATTATTTATAAAAAATCATAGGAAGGGTGAAGAGGACCTATACAAGATACTTGTGTAGTGATACGAAAAGTAGCAAATATTTGCAAAGCTCCTTTAAGCAACTATTTTGTTTCCTTACTCTATGTTTTTTGGGGGTACACAATTTTCTTATATTTATTATGTAGTATTGCAGTGGCCCTATATTATTACACAAATTACAAGTATTGATAGCTTTCATTACGGATGTCCTATCCTAAGGACTTTATTTACCCATCTAAGCTGATGCTCAAAAATATCTTGTGACATTAATCTTTTCTTCACCATTTTGGAGGTTTAGGAAGGTTAAAATTAATCTAAGGTGATAGAGGCAGCAGAGCTGGGCTCAACCATCCACATGACTCAGTCCAAAGTGTTTATCACCAGAGTTTTTCTGTGAACTCTTGAGGGAATCCTGAGTATCTGGGAAAGGTCTTCAGTTCCTGTATGCACAGCCTCTGTCCCTACAGAGGCTTCTCTGGTGATCAACTTCTCCTCTCTACACTCATCTCTATGACAATTGTGTTGCCTAGAGAAGGAAGTTTGAGATGGCTCTCCATTGTGAGCCCAATTGTTACTCATTGCTGTGGATGTTGGTAGCCACGGGGGCAGGCCTGGTTCTGGGGGATGGGTGAGCTGTGGTCACTTGGCAAGATGGCCTCAGAAGTCAGTGGGGCAGGGGGGAAGGTGCATCCTCATTTGCTGTAAAGAGCTTGGGACCTGGAGACAGAACACCATGGTTTGAGCCTTCATTCATCTGCTAGCTGCATGATCCTGAGAAAATTATCTAGCCCCTTTAAGCCTCAATTACACAGCAGTGAAGAATACCTGTCTTGGCTTCCTCTCTGGATGATTATGAAAATCAAATGACAATCTTGAAAGAAATTGCTTTGTGAATTGTAAAGTTTTACAAAATGTTGGTTATTTTTATCAGGATGATAAGTAGGGTGATCTCCCCCAGGGAGAAGAATGCCATGAGAAAGAAGATAATGCAAAACAAAGTGGGAGGAGATAGGTTTCTGAGAATGGCAGCTGCTGGGAAAGATGTTTGAAATGTGGAGTTTCATTGTTGTTGGGATGGGGGAAGGGATAATGGGATGGAGTTAAAGAACAGAGATGAAAAGGCAAAGATATTATGGAAGCTAAATCTTACCAACTGTATATTAGAATGGGGACAAAAAAACAGAAAATTGACATGCAAAAAGGGTATCAAAGCACATGCAGTACATTCATTGATTCCTTGAACAAAATATTTTTAGATGTCTAATCTGTGCATAGCACACACGTTTTTGAAGGAAAATGTTCAGATAACAGTTTACATAAATTAATCTGATTACTACTTAGATAAATAAAATGATTAGATGAGTATTTAGAAAATCAAGCATGTGATTTTTAAGTTTGCCAACCTCACAAATTCACAATACATTCTATGCTTTACATTTGTGTATTCCATGGGGGAAAGTTAGAGAAAGAGAAACCAGAGTGTCATGGTGCATTGTTTCTGGTGTCCTGATGGTTTAGTCACTTTGTGGCTCTTGACCTTACTGAGAGGATATTTTTTCACTAAACCTCCATCTTCCCATCTGAAAAATGCAGGTGATGCCTGTTGAGGTTGTCAGGAGGTGAAATGGAATTATAGTACCATGTTTGTCAAGTGATGGGCAGTCAACAAATGTTAATGCCCTCCATCAAAGGGCTGGGCTTTGTGAAGGCATGAGGTACCCACTAAGCATAATTGGTCCCATTTGACTGTTCCTTCCTTGTCAACATTGGCCCCTCAGGAGCAGTAACCACAAAGCTGACTTTCCCTTTGAACAGGAGTCAAAGATGAGAGTGTGTCCTTTCTTTGTCATGCTTGGAACTCAGGTACAAATTCATGGCTGATCTCTGCCACCTGGAGAGTTTTAGTCTGAAATCTTAGATGAGTCTGTGGCACCAAAGGGACAAGTCACCTGTAAGATCTAATCTAGTCTGTTCTCTCCACAAAGAGAAAGCTGAAACAATGCAGCCAAAGTGCAAAGTCCAAGAACCCTCTGCGTTTCAGAACTTGGGCTTTTCTCACCTATAAACCAGTGACTCTCTCATATCTGCTTGCCTTTCATTCCTATGTAGCTTCAAGGGCTTTTATCTGGTGTTTCACAGATTGTTATTAGCAAGGTAGTAATTCGGTGGTATTATCTGTTACCCACCAATCCCAGGATTTAAGCAGTGGATATGGCTGGCTGTTTAAATATCCACTTTCTCCCTACACTGCTCAGGAGAGGCTAACCACTGTAACAAGCAATCCCTACATTTTTGTGGCTTAGCATAATTGTCTATTTCTTGCTAATTGTCCCAGTCAGTGAACAGCCTTCCAAGGGGTAATTTTAGGATCTAGGCACCTTTGGTGCTATGGTTCTGCCTTCCTCTAAGGCCTTGTAGTCCTCTTCCTTCAGCTGTAAGACAAGGAGAGTGAGGTCTTGCATATGGCAGAACAGCAGCCCTTTTCATTCAGTGCATACCTGTCCCACTTCCAACACCATGACCACCACCACCACTTTCATGTGGGTTTCTCCGGCTACCTGAGTCTTCTCTGCTCACATGTGTAGCAGGCCAGAGGTGCCCAGGAACTAATTCATAGCCATCATATGATGACTTATGAGGGCTGGCATATAACTACCTGCACTCAAGGGTCATTTGACCTCTAGGTGGGGTGGAAGTGGAGAAATTCTTTTCTGCCTACTGGTGTTCCCTATAGAACCAAGTTCAAGTTGCCTACAATGGTAATTTGCTTAAGTACCTGTCCTTTTTAGCCTCCTTCTTTCCCTGACTCTTTGTTCCACTCCTCCACTGGTGTTTCCTCAGGTCACCTTCCAGATAAATGACTTGTGCTTTCCTTTTTATCCCATGATCTGCTTCTGGGGAAACAAAAACTGAGACAGGAGGTTTTTAGTGGTGTGCCTTTCTTCCCTTCACATTCTAATGAACATAACACAGGAAGATGACATAATCTCACTATGAGAGAGGATGAAAATGGAATCGACAGTGTGCCTAGGGTGGAAAGTGATGGGGTTTCAGCAAGCAGCTAGTTCTCTTTCAGATGAGGACACTGAATCTCAGACATGTTCAATAACATGCTCCCATTCCCACAGTGAGTGAAGGGTAGACCTGAGAATGAAATTCCATTTATTTCAAAAGTCTGCTTTTCCAACCATGCTAGAAGTGGGATCTGGCCTGCAGATATGAACTGACAGCCGAGTAGTGGCTGCCACCGTGATACATGCCATGCAGTCCCATGTTCAACACAGCCCATGGCTGGGTTTGGTGGCTCAGCCTATAGTCATAGCACTTTGGGAGGCCAAGGAGAGTGGATTTCCTGAGGCTGCAGGTTCAAGATCAGCCCAGGCAACTTAGTAAGACCTCGTCTCTATGAAAAATCAAAACAGCCAGGCATGGTAGTGTATGCCTGTAGTTCTGCCACTTGGATGTCTGAGGCAGAAGGATCACTGGAGCCCAGTGGGTCAAAGTTAGGATGATCATGAGTGTACCACTGCACTCCTGCCTGGACGACAGTGTGAGACTCCATCTCAAAAAAATAAACACACACACACAGTCCTTCTCATTCCCTGTTGTCTGACACTTCCCTCACTCATATATTCACATGTTTTTCCCACACCCTACAGGCATTCTGCTAAGGTGATCCCAGCACCATGAAATGTTGCCTTAAAACTCAAGTAAAGTCTACCCACCAGGATCAAAATGAAAGAGCAATGGGATTTTGTGTAATGAGCCAATAATATCACATGGATCACATCAAGGAATGTGCAAATTAGTACAAGAAGTAGATGTGTAGGCAAGCAGTATTGTTACAGGAATAAGTGTACAAAAGAGATATGTATAAAGTATTGAAGTACCACAAAGAAAAGTGTGGGCAACTCTACTTGGGGAGTTTTAAAAAATAACAAAAAGCAAGATGCTTAAGCTGTGTCTTGAAAGATGAGTTGGGAGCCAGGCTTGGTGGCTCAGCCTGTAATCCCAGTGCTTTGGGAGGCTGAGGTGAGTGGATTTCCTGAGCCCGCGTGTTCAAGACCCGCCTGGGCAACTTGCCAACACCTCATCTCTACAACAAATCAAAAATTAGCCAGGTGTGGTAGTGCACACCTGTAATTCCTGCTACCTGGAAGGCTGAGGCAGAAGATCACCAGAGTCCAGCAGGTTGAGGCTGCGATGGCTGGGAACATGCCACTGCACTCCAGTCTGGGTGACAGAGTGAGACTCCAACTCCAAAAAAGAAAGAAAGAAAGAAAGAAAGATGAGTTGGGGGTTTCCAGGTAGAGGAACTGAGGATGGCTGGACATTCTGAATAAACACCATGAGCAGATACAGAAGCAGACACCTAGTGGTCAAATGTGGCTAAAACATTGGAAATGTAGAGAGAAAATGAGTCATTAAATGATGAGAGAGGCTGAGGTCATATCATAAAAGACCTTGCATGACAAATGAATGAGGATGACTCACTAGTAGGTACTGGGGAGAGCCATTAAGAAATTTCAGTCTGGGTTCAGTGGCTCAGACTGCAATCCCACCACTTTGGGAGGCTGAGGTGAGTGAATTGCCTGAGACCACGGGTTTGAGACTCAGCTGGGCAACTTGGCAAGACCTCATCTCTACAATAAAGCAAAAATTAGCTGGGCATGGTAGCATGCACCTGTAGTTCCCGCTACTTGGAAGGCTGAGGCAGAAGGATCACTGGAGTCCACCAGGTCAATGCTGGTGTTGCTGTGAGCATGCCACTGCCCTCCAGCCTGGATGATGGAGTGAGACACCAACTCAAAAAAAAAAAATTTCAGTGGTTAAGAGTTTAATATTTAGGGTAAATATATGATACATAAAAATTTATATATTTGTGTGTCTATCTGTCTATCTTATATCATCTATCATCATCACCTATCTTCAGATAAATCACTTGAAACTCCAACTTGGAGATTCACATGAGTGAATTTCAGTGTTACACAATTTCAAATGTCTTGCTTGAATCCATTGTTGGTATTGTCCAACACCACACAACTAGTCTGTAGTGGAGCTAGGACTAGATTTCTTGTTTCTTAATATCCAATATAATCATTTTCTGCAGAGTGGGGGATGGCAATTGACAAGATTAAGGTGGTGGAGTCAGAGTTTCTTGTCCTGAGTTCTCCCTTCTTCTGGCATTTCTTCTTTCTCTCTCTACATTCCTCATTTCTTGAGGAGTCTTTTCAAAGGGGGTATTATCAGGAGTTCACTAGTTACCTTCAGGGTGACCTTGGGCAAAGACTTTACCCCTTAAGCCCTTGGTTTTATCATCTGTATCATGGAAGAAATTAATGTATGTCTCATGCTATTTTTGTGCAACTGAACTGAACAATGCCCAGCATCTTAAATACTAATTATATCTTAGTTGCCTTTTCTTTCTTACCTACAGCCAGGTGAATGGGTTGGTCTCCTCTCAAGAAGAGATTCTGCAGGACAGGAACCTCATCTGATTATTCTGTTGCTATAGAACATAATACCTACTCAGTATTTATTGAATTAAAATTCTCAGTCCAAATCTCTGTTAATTCCCTGGGCTTTTGACTCTTACTTGTTGGCTTAGGTTCTCTAAGCTTGCCAGATTGGGAACTGTGCCCAGCCTCTTAATGGGTAAAATATATGGAGATTGACAGATATTAGACACATATCTGGAACAGATACTGCCAAATGAAAATGCTATCTGGGCCACGCTCGGTGGCTCGAGTGGATTGCCTGAGCCCGTGGGTTCAAGACCTGCCTGGACAACTTGGTGAGACCTCATCTCTATAATAAATCAAAAACTAGCTGGGCGTGGTAGCATGTGCCTGTGTAGTTCCAGCTACCTGGAAGGCTGAGGCAGAAGGATCGCCTGAGCCCAGCAGGTAGAGGCTGCGGTGGCCGGGAGTGGCCACTGCACTCCAGTCTGGGCGACAGAGTGAGACTCCCAACTCAAAAAATAATAATTATAATAAATAATAACATTTCATTCTTTATCATTCTTCTATGCCTTGGAATTCAAGCAGTTAACTGTCTTTTCTTCATTCAGTATTCAGTATTCCACTGTCACTCATAGGTGTGGAATAATTAATATAATAATCCCTCTTAAAATTATATCCATTGGTTTAAATAGCTTTGCAATATATACAAATACTTTGGGTGAACGCAGATATAGTTTCATTTTGATAATAGAGCATTGTTCAATGATTGAAATGACTAAGTGGTTTTTTGTATGCCTGGTAAGAAACACAATGAATAGAATTTCATTTTACTTGGCATCTGCTTTCCTGAGCAGGGAGTTCAAAGCACATTATGCACATTTCATTCATCTTCTCAGCATCCCCAGGTTAGTACAATAAGTCCTTCTACTTTCTGGAGTGTTCCATCCTCTTTTATCAGCTGACCTTCCTTCTCCCCATTTCCAACTCCTCTCCAGCCACAGCTAACTTTTCTCTACTCATTTATTCCTTCCTTTGTCGTTTTCTTTTTTACAATGAGTGTATTCTTTAACAGGGTCTGATTTACTGGCCATATTCTGCCAGCTGGGGAGTACCAAGTAAAATAGTCAGTCATTGGTTTATGGTGGATAGTTT
>NW_007241308.1:0-4025 GCF_000164805.1 Carlito syrichta
AATCCCTAACCTTGTTATCTGAGGTGGTCCTACAGAACCATAGAGGGCTAGATTTGTTATTTCTGCAGCAGGGAGGAACATGCACCACCCTAGGAGAAGAATGTTGTTTCTACACGGACCACTCGGATATTGTCAGGGAATCCATGGCTAAGGTAAGGGAAGAGTTAGCTGAACGCAAAGAAGAACGAGAGCAACAACTCAATTGGTTTGAAGCATGGTTTAACCACACCTCCTGGTTTACTACATTAATTTCCACCGTAGCTGGCCCTTTAGCTGTTTTAATTCTCCTACTCATTTTTGGGCCTTGCATCATCAACAGGCTTATAGCCTTTGTAAAGCACCGTTCAACTCATAGTACTCAAACAGCAATACCAGCCACTCGGCACTCATCCTTGTTGTCTTAATCCTCCCACTCATATTCGGGATGGCCTTCAAGAAATTTGTGCAGACCCATGATTGGGTCCTTTCTTTAGGTTCCTATGGGAGGGGGGAATGAGAGGTTTAAAAGCTTTATTGTTGTATAAGAAGTGTTTTGTTGTAGTTTATAAGTCTCTACGCACGCCTCTAGGTTTTTGTTTACCTCATAATATCTATGTTAATAGGTTAACTGGCTTCTGCTTCTGTAACCCCTGATGGCAGTGTGTGAATGTTAAACAATAAATCCCTTCCAAACCCCCCTCTGTCTAAGTTGTGAAAGATAGGTTTGTATTAGTTCAAACCTGCTTATATGCCAGAGCTGACTTATGCACAGTCACGTGACTATGTAAACCTTAGCTTCTAGTAAACATGTTCTTGAACCCAGGGTCCAGCTTATGCACAGTCACGATGACTGTGCGGACCTGGGCCCCCCAGAGTAAATATGTTACAAGAGCCTCCGGCTATCTAACATTCCAGAAGACCTAACCGGTTCCACCCTGCCCGTCTGACCGTTAGTGGTCAGTCATGGTCAGCCGGAGCCCACGCAAATCAAACACAAACCAACCAATCAGTATCTCTGTAACCGCATTCATACAATCCATCCAATCCTGTGTGGACAAGTTTGTAATACCACCCCACTCCTTCCAAATCGTGTATAAAAAAAATGCTTGCAAACCTGAATCGGGGCTCTCGTTCCTGTACCGGTGCGCCGGTAAGGGACGTGAGCCCAGACTCGAGCCTGAATAAAGACCCTCATGTGATTTGCATCGGAGCTGGCTCTTTGGTGGTCTCTCGGATTCAGGATTCGGGTACAACAAAAGAATGATGCTGGGTGAAGCTCCCTGCCTCATTATTTATAAAAAATCATAGGAAGGGTGAAGAGGACCTATACAAGATACTTGTGTAGTGATACGAAAAGTAGCAAATATTTGCAAAGCTCCTTTAAGCAACTATTTTGTTTCCTTACTCTATGTTTTTTGGGGGTACACAATTTTCTTATATTTATTATGTAGTATTGCAGTGGCCCTATATTATTACACAAATTACAAGTATTGATAGCTTTCATTATGGATGTCCTATCCTAAGGACTTTATTTACCCATCTAAGCTGATGCTCAAAAATATCTTGTGACATTAATCTTTTCTTCACCATTTTGGAGGTTTAGGAAGGTTAAAATTAATCTAAGGTGATAGAGGCAGCAGAGCTGGGCTCAACCATCCACATGACTCAGTCCAAAGTGTTTATCACCAGAGTTTTTCTGTGAACTCTTGAGGGAATCCTGAGTATCTGGGAAAGGTCTTCAGTTCCTGTATGCACAGCCTCTGTCCCTACAGAGGCTTCTCTGGTGATCAACTTCTCCTCTCTTCACTCATCTCTATGACAATTGTGTTGCCTAGAGAAGGAAGTTTGAGATGGCTCTCCATTGTGAGCCCAATTGTTACTCATTGCTGTGGATGTTGGTAGACATGGGGGCAGACCTGGTTCTGGGGGATGGGTGAGCTGTGGTCACTTGGCAAGATGGCTTTAGAAGTCAGTGGGGCAGGGGGGAAGGTGCATCCTCATTTGTTGTAAAGAGCTTGGGACCTGGAGACAGAACACCATGGTTTGAGCCTTCATTCATCTGCTAGCTGCATGATCCTGAGAAAATTATCTAGCCCCTTTAAGCCTCAATTACACAGCAGTGAAGAATACCTGTCTTGGCTTCCTCTCTGGATGATTATGAAAATCAAATGACAATCTTGAAAGAAATTGCTTTGTGAATAGTAAAGTTTTACAAAATGTTGGTTATTTTTATCAAGATGATAAGTAGGGTGATCTCCCCCAGGGAGAAGAATGCCATGAGAAAGAAGATAATGCAAAACAAAGTGGGAGGAGATAGGTTTCTGAAAGATGTTTGAAATGTGGAGTTTCATTGTTGTTGTTGGGATGGGGGAAGGGATAATGGGATGGAGTTAAAGAACAGAGATGAAAAGGCAAAGGTATTACGGAAGCTAAATCTTACCAATTGTATATTAGAATGGCGACAAAAAACCAGAAAATTGACATGCAAAAAGGGTATCAAAGCACATGCAGTACATTCATTGATTCCTTGAACAAAATATTTTTAGATGTCTAATCTGTGCATAGCACACACGTTTTTGAAGGAAAATATTCAGATAACAGTTTACATAAATTAATTGATAACTACTTAGATAAATAAAATGATTAGATGAGTATTTAGAAAATCAAGCATGTGATTGTTAAGTTTGCCAACCTCACAAATTCGCAATACATTCTATGCTTTACATTTGTGTATTCCATGCGGGAAAGTTAGAGAAAGAGAAACCATGGTGAAATGTGCATTGTTTCTGGTGTCTTGATGGTTTAGCCACTTTGTGGCTCTTGATCTTACTGAGAGGATATTTTTTCACTAAACCTCCATCTTCCCATCTGAAAAATGCAGGTGATGCCTGTTGAGGTTGTCAGGAAGTGAAATGGAATTTTAGTACCATGTTTGTCAAGTGATGGGCAGTCAACAAATGTTAATGCCCTCTATCAAAGGGCTGGGCATTGGGAAGGCATGAGGTACACACTAAGCATAATCAGTCCCATTTGACTGTTCCTTCCTTGTCAACATTGGCCCCTCAGGAGCAGTAACCACAAAGCTGACTTTCCCTTTGAACAGGAGTCAAAGATGAGAGTGTGTCCTTTCTTTGTCGTGCTTGGAACTCAGGTACAAATTCATGGGTGATCTCTGCCACCTGGAGAGTTTTAGTCTGAAATCTTAGATGAGTCTGTGGCACCAAAGGGACAAGTCACCTGTAAGATCTAATCTAGTCTGTTCTTTCCACAAAGAGAAAGCTGAAACAATGCAGCCAAAGTGCAAAGTCCAAGAACCCTCTGCGTTTCAGAACTTGGGCTTTTCTCACCTATAAACCAGTGACTCTCTCATATCTGCTTGCCTTTCATTCCTATGTAGCTTCAAGGGCTTTTATCTGGTGTTTCACAGATTGTTATTAGCAAGGTAGTAATTCGGTGGTATTATCTGTTACCCACCAATCCCAGGATTTAAGCAGTGGATATGGCTGGCTGTTTAAATATCCACTTTCTCCCTACACTGCTCAGGAGAGGCTAACCACTGTAACAAGCAATCCCTACATTTTTGTGGCTTAGCATAATTGTCTATTTCTTGCTAATTGTCCCAGTCAGTGAGCAGCCTTCCAAGGGGTAATTTTAGGATCTAGGCACCTTTGGTGCTATGGTTCTGCCTTCCTCTAAGGCCTTGTAGTCCTCTTCCTTCAGCTGTAAGACAAGGAGAGTGAGGTCTTGCATATGGCAGAACAGCAGCCCTTTTCATTCAGTGCATACCTGTCCCACTTCCAACACCATGACCACCACCACCACTTTCATGTGGGTTTCTCCGGCTACCTGAGTCTTCTCTGCTCACATGTGTAGCAGGCCAGAGGTGCCCAGGAACTAATTCATAGCCATCATATGATGACTTATGAGGGCTGGCATATAACTACCTGCACTCAAGGGTCATTTGACCTCTAGGTGGGGTGGAAGTGGAGAAATTCTTTTCTGCCTACTGGTGTTCCCTATAGAACCAAGTTCAAGTGCCTACAATG
>NW_007241308.1:4908-5681 GCF_000164805.1 Carlito syrichta
AGGCAGAAGGATCACTGGAGCCCAGTGGATCAAAGCTGGGATGATCATGAGTGTGCCACTGCACTCCTGCCTGGGCGACAATGTGAGACTCCATCTCAAGAAAAAAAAATTAAACACACACACACAGTCCTTCTCATTCCCTGTTGTCTGACACTTCTCTCACTCATATATTCACATGTTTTTCCCACACCCTACAGGCATTCTGCTTAGGTGATCCCAGCACCATGAGATGTTGCCTTAAAACTCAAATAAAGTCTACCCACCAGGATCAAAATGGAAGAGCAATGGGATCTTGTGTAATGAGCCAATAATATCACATGGATCACATCAAGGAATGTGCAAATTAGTACAAGAAGTAGATGTGTAGGCAAGCAGTATTGTTACAGGAATAAGTGTACAAAAGAGATATGTATAAAGTATTGAAGTACCACAAAGAAAAGTGTGGGCAACTATACTTGGGGAGTTTTAAAAAATAGCAAAGCAAGATGCTTAAGCTGTGTCTTGAAAGATGAGTTGGGAGCCGGGCTTGGTGGCTCAGCCTGTAATCCCAGTGCTTTGGGAGGCTGAGGTGAGTGGATTGCCTGAGCCCGCATGTTCAAGACCCACCTGGGCAACTTGCCAAGACCTCATCTCTACAACAAATCAAAAATTAGCCAGGTGTGGTAGTGCACACCTGTAATTCCAGCTACCTGGAAGGCTGAGGCAGAAGGATCACCAGAGCCCAGCAGGTTGAGGCTGTGATGGCTGGGAACATGCCACTGCACTCCAGTCTG
>NW_007241309.1:0-804 GCF_000164805.1 Carlito syrichta
CAATTTGTACCTGAGTTCCAAGCACGACAAAGAAAGGACACACTCTCATCTTTGACTCCTGTTCAAAGGGAAAGTCAGCTTTGTGGTTACTGCTCCTGAGGGGCCAATGTTGACAAGGAAGGAACAGTCAAATGGGACTGATTATGCTTAGTGTGTACCTCATGCCTTCCCAATGCCCAGCCCTTTGATAGAGGGCATTAACATTTGTTGACTGCCCATCACTTGACAAACATGGTACTATAATTCCATTTCACTTCCTGACAACCTCAACAGGCATCACCTGCATTTTTCAGATGGGAAGATGGAGGTTTAGTGAAAAAATATCCTCTCAGTAAGATCAAGAGCCACAAAGTGGCTAAACCATCAAGACACCAGAAACAATGCACATTTCACCATGGTTTCTCTTTCTCTAACTTTCCCGCATGGAATACACAAATGTAAAGCATAGAATGTATTGCGAATTTGTGAGGTTGGCAAACTTAACAATCACATGCTTGATTTTCTAAATACTCATCTAATCATTTTATTTATCTAAGTAGTTATCAAATTAATTTATGTAAACTGTTATCTGAATATTTTCCTTCAAAAACGTGTGTGCTATGCACAGATTAGACATCTAAAAATATTTTGTTCAAGGAATCAATGAATGTACTGCATGTGCTTTGATACCCTTTTTGCATGTCAATTTTCTGGTTTTTTGTCGCCATTCTAATATACAATTGGTAAGATTTAGCTTCCGTATACCTTTGCCTTTTCATCTCTGTTCTTTAACTCCATCCCATTATCCCTTCCCCCATCCCAACA
>NW_007241310.1:0-892 GCF_000164805.1 Carlito syrichta
TCCCTACACTGCTCAGGAGAGGCTAACCACTGTAACAAGCAATCCCTACATTTTTGTGGCTTAGCATAATTGTCTATTTCTTGCTAATTGTCCCAGTCAGTGAGCAGCCTTCCAAGGGGTAATTTTAGGATCTAGGCACCTTTGGTGCTATGGTTCTGCCTTCCTCTAAGGCCTTGTAGTCCTCTTCCTTCAGCTGTAAGACAAGGAGAGTGAGGTCTTGCATATGGCAGAACAGCAGCCCTTTTCATTCAGTGCATACCTGTCCCACTTCCAACACCATGACCACCACCACCACTTTCATGTGGGTTTCTCCGGCTACCTGAGTCTTCTCTGCTCACATGTGTAGCAGGCCAGAGGTGCCCAGGAACTAATTCATAGCCATCATATGATGACTTATGAGGGCTGGCATATAACTACCTGCACTCAAGGGTCATTTGACCTCTAGGTGGGGTGGAAGTGGAGAAATTCTTTTCTGCCTACTGGTGTTCCCTATAGAACCAAGTTCAAGTTGCCTACAATGGTAATTTGCTTAAGTACCTGTCCTTTTTAGCCTCCTTCTTTCCCTGACTCTTTGTTCCACTCCTCCACTGGTGTTTCCTCAGGTCACCTTCCAGATAAATGACTTGTGCTTTCCTTTTTATCCCATGTTCTGCTTCTGGGGAAACAAAAACTGAGACAGGAGGTTTTTAGTGGTGTGCCTTTCTTCCCTTCACATTCTAATGAACATAACACAGGAAGATGACATAATCTCACTATGAGAGAGGATGAAAATGGAATCGACAGTGTGCCTAGGGTGGAAAGTGATGGGGTTTCAGCAAGCAGCTAGTTCTCTTTCAGATGAGGACACTGAATCTCAGACATGTTCAATAACATGCTCCCATTCCCACAGTGA
>NW_007241311.1:0-856 GCF_000164805.1 Carlito syrichta
CCTGCTCCAGGAGAGGCTAACCACTGTAACAAGCAATCCCTACATTTTTGTGGCTTAGCATAATTGTCTATTTCTTGCTAATTGTCCCAGTCAGTGAGCAGCCTTCCAAGGGGTAATTTTAGGATCTAGGCACCTTTGGTGCTATGGTTCTGCCTTCCTCTAAGGCCTTGTAGTCCTCTTCCTTCAGCTGTAAGACAAGGAGAGTGAGGTCTTGCATATGGCAGAACAGCAGCCCTTTTCATTCAGTGCATACCTGTCCCACTTCCAACACCATGACCACCACCACCACTTTCATGTGGGTTTCTCCGGCTACCTGAGTCTTCTCTGCTCACATGTGTAGCAGGCCAGAGGTGCCCAGGAACTAATTCATAGCCATCATATGATGACTTATGAGGGCTGGCATATAACTACCTGCACTCAAGGGTCATTTGACCTCTAGGTGGGGTGGAAGTGGAGAAATTCTTTTCTGCCTACTGGTGTTCCCTATAGAACCAAGTTCAAGTTGCCTACAATGGTAATTTGCTTAAGTACCTGTCCTTTTTAGCCTCCTTCTTTCCCTGACTCTTTGTTCTACTCCTCCATTGGTGTTTCCTCAGGTCACCTTCCAGATAAACGACTTGTGCTTTCCTCTTTATCCCATGATCTGCTTCTGGGGAAACAAAAACTGAGACAGGAGGTTTTTAGTGGTGTGCCTTTCTTCCCTTCACATTCTAATGAACATAACACAGGAAGATGACATCATCTCACTATGAGAGAGGATGAAATGGAATCGACAGTGTGCTAGGGTGAAAGTGATGGGGTTTCAGCAAGCAGCTAGTCTCTTTCAGATGAGGACACTGAATCTCAGACATGTTCA
>NW_007241312.1:0-1856 GCF_000164805.1 Carlito syrichta
CAGAATGTCCAGTCATCCTCAGTTCCTCTACCTGGAAACCCCCAACTCATCTTTCTTTCTTTTTTTTTTTTGGAGTTGGAGTCTCACTCTGTCACCCAGACTGGAGTGCAGTGGCATGTTCCCAGCCATCACAGCATCAACCTGCTGGGCTCTGGTGATCCTTCTGCCTCAGCCTTCCAGGTAGCTGGAATTACAGGTGTGCACTACCACACCTGGCTAATTTTTGATTTGTTGTAGAGATGAGGTCTTGGCACGTTGCCCAGGTGGGTCTTGAACATGCGGGCTCAGGCAATCCACTCACCTCAGCCTCCCAAAGCACTGGGATTACAGGCTGAGCCACCAAGCCCGGCTCCCAACTCATCTTTCAAGACACAGCTTAAGCATCTTGCTTTGTTATTTTTTAAAACTCCCCAAGTATAGTTGCCCACACTTTTCTTTGTGGTACTTCAATACTTTATACATATCTTTTGTACACTTATTCCTGTAACAATACTGCTTGCCTACACATCTACTTCTTGTACTAATTTGCACATTCCTTGATGTGATCCATGTGATATTATTGGCTCATTACACAAAATCCCATTGCTCTTCCATTTTGATCCTGGTGGGTAGACTTTATTTGAGTTTTAAGGCAACATCTCATGGTGCTGGGATCACCTAAGCAGAATGCCTGTAGGGTGTGGGAAAAACATGTGAATATATGAGTGAGAGAAGTGTCAGACAACAGGGAATGAGAAGGACTGTGTGTGTGTGTTTAATTTTTTTTCTTGAGATGGAGTCTCACATTGTCACCCAGGCAGGAGTGCAGTGGCACACTCATGATCATCCCAGCTTTGATCCACTGGGCTCCAGTGATCCTTCTGCCTCAGACATCCAAGTGGCAGAACTACAGGCATATGCTACCATGCCCAGCTGTTTTGATTTTTCATAGAGACGAGGTCTCACCAAGTTGCCTGGGCTGATCTTGAACCTGCAGCCTCAGGAAATCCACTCTCCTTGGCCTCCCAAAGTGCTGTGACTATACTCTGAGCCACCAAACCCAGCCATGGGCTGTGTGAACATGGGACTGCATGGCATGTATCAAGGTGGCAGCCACTACTCGGCTGTCAGTTCATCTCTGTAGGCCAGATCCCACATCTGGCATGGTTGGAAAAGCAGACTTTTGAAATAAATGGAATTTCATTCTCAAGTCTACCCTTCACTCACTGTGGGAATAGAAGCATGTTATTGAACATGTCTGAGATTCAGTGTCGTCATCTGAAAGAGAACTAGGTGCTTGCTGAAACTCCATCATTTTCCACCCTAGGCACACCGTTGATTCCATTTTCATCCTCTCTCATAGTGAGATGATGACATCTTCCTGTGTTATGTTCATCAGAATGTGAAGGGAAGAAAGGCACACCACTAAAAACCTCCTGTCTCAGTTTTTGTTTCCCCAGAAGCAGATCATGGGATAAAGAGGAAAGCACAAGTCGTTTATTTGGAAGGTGACCTGAGGAAACAACAATGGAGGAGTAGAACAAAGAGTCAGGGAAAGAAGGAGGCTAAAAAGGACAGGTACTTAAGCAAATTACCATTGTAGGCAACTTGAACTTGGTTCTATAGGGAACACCAGTAGGCAGAAAAGAATTTCTCCACTTCCACCCCACCTAGAGGTCAAATGACCCTTGAGTGCAGGTAGTTATATGCTAGCCCTCATAAGTCATCATATGATGGCTATGAATTAGTTCCTGGGCACTTCTGGCCTGCTACACATGTGAGCAGAGAAGACTCAGGTAGCCGGAGAAACCCACATGAAAGAGGTGGTGGTGGTCATGGTGTTGGAAGTGGGACAGGTATGCACTGAAGAAAAGGGT
>NW_007241313.1:0-1230 GCF_000164805.1 Carlito syrichta
AAAGGCAACTCAGATATAATTAGTATTTAAGATGCTGGGCATTGTTCAGTTCAGTTGCACAAAAATAGAATGAGACATACATTAATTTCTTCCATGATACAGATGATAAAACCAAGGGCTTAAGGGGTAAAGTCTTTGCCCAAGGTCACCCTGAAGGTAACTAGTGAACTCCTGATAATACCCCCTTTGAAAAGACTCCTCAAGAAATGAGGAATGTAGAGAGAGAAAGAAGAAATGTCAGAAGAAGGGAGAACTCAGGACAAGAAACTCTGACTCCACCACCTTAATCTAGTCAATTGCCATCCCCCACTCTGCAGAAAATGATTATATTAGATATTAAGAGACAAGAAATCTACTCCTAGCTCCACTACAGACTAGTTGTGTGGTCTTGGACAATACCAACAATGGATTCAAGTAAGACATTTGAAATTGTGTAACAACTGAAATTCACTCATGTGAATCTTCAAGTTGGAGTTTCAAGTGATTTATCTGAAGATAGGTGATGATGATAGATAGATGATATAAGATAGACAGATAGACACACACATATATAAACGTTTATGTATCATATATTTACCCTAAATATTAAACTCTTAACCACTGAATTTTTTTTTTGAGTTGGTGTCTCACTCCATCATCCAGGCTGGAGTGCAGTGGCATGCTCACAGCACCAGCATTGACCTGGTGGACTCCAGTGATCCTTCTGCCTCAGCCTTCCAAGTAGCTGGAACTACAGTTGCATGCTACCATGTCCAGCTAATTTTGGCTTTATTGTAGAGATGAGGTCTTGCCAAGTTGCCCAGGTGGATCTCAAACCCGTGGTCTCAGGCAATTCACTCAACTCGGCCTCCCAAAGTGGTGGGATTGCAGTCTGAGCCACTGAGCCCAGACTGAAATTTCTTAATGACTCTCCCCAATACCTACTAGTGAGTCATCCTCATTCGTCATGCAAGGTCTTTTATGATATGACCCCACCCTCTCTCATCATTTAATGACTCATTTTCTCTCTACATTTCCAATGTTTTAACCACATTTGACGACTATGTGTCTGCTTCTGTATCTGCTCATGGTGTTTACTCAGAATGTCCAGTCATCCTCAGTTCCTCTACCTGGAAACCCCCAACTCATCTTTCTTTCTTTTTTTTTTTTTGGAGTTGGGAGTCTCACTCTGTCACCCAGACTGGCAGTGCAGTGGCATGTTCCCAGCCATCACAGCATCAACCTGCTGGG
>NW_007241314.1:0-488 GCF_000164805.1 Carlito syrichta
GAGGCTGCGGTGGCCGGGAGGGGCCACTGCACTCCAGTCTGGGCGACGGAGTGAGACTCCGACTCAAAAAAATAAATAAATAAATAAAATAAAATAAAAACATTAGTTGGGCGTGGTGGCACGCACCTGTCATCCAGCATCTTGGGAGGCTGAGCTGGGAGGATCACTGGAAGCCAGGTGTTCGAGACCAGTCTGGGAACCAGAGTGAGACCCCGTCTCCACAAAAAGCACAGTTTTTGTTGAGTTGGGAGATCTCACTCTGTCACCAGGCTGGAGTGCAGGGGCACGATCGCTGGCTCACTGAGCCTCGACCTCCTGGGCTCAGACGATCCTCCCACCTCAGCCTCCCAAAGCCCTGGGATGACGGGCATGAGCCAACCCACTCAACCTGGGGACAGTTCCTTTTCTTTCTTTCTTTTTTTTGAGTCGGAGTCTCCCTCTGTCGCCCAGACTGGAGTGCAGGGGCCGCTCCCGGCCACCGCAGCCTC
>NW_007241315.1:0-431 GCF_000164805.1 Carlito syrichta
AAAAAAAAAAAAAAAAAGAGTCGGTCCCTAGCTGGGCGCAGTGGCTCGTGCCCGTAATCTCAGCACTTTGGAAGGCCGAGGCGCGAGGATTGCCCGAGTCCAGAGGTTCGAGACCAGCCTGGGCAACTTGGTGAGACCTCGTCTCTACAATCAATCAAAAATTTAGCCAGGCGTGGTAGCGTGTGCCTGCTACTTGGAAGGCTGAGGCAGAAGGAGTACCTGACTCAAACAGGCTGGTGCTGGGGTGGCCATGAGTGTGCCACTGCACTCCAGCCTGGGCAACAGAGTGAGCCTCCAACTCAAAAAAAAAAAAGGCCAGGCTCGGTGGCTCAGCCTGTCATCCCAGCACTTTGGGAGGCCGAGGTGAGTGGATGGCCTGAGCCCACGGGTTCGAGACCCGCCTGGGCAGCGAGACCTCATCTCTGCAATCA
>NW_007241316.1:0-673 GCF_000164805.1 Carlito syrichta
TTTTTTTTTTTTTTTTTGAGCTGGAGTCTCACTCTGTCGCCCAGACTGGAGTGCCGCGGCCGCTCCCGGCCACTGCAGCCTCGTCCCGCCGGGCTCCGGCGATCCTTCCGCCTCAGCCTTCCAAGGAGCTGGAACTACAGGCGTGCGCCACCACGCCCGGCGAATTTTTGATTTATTGTAGAGATGAGGTCTCGCCAAGTTGCCGGGGCGGGTCTCGAACCCCTGGGCTCAGGCCATCCACTCACCTCAGCCTCCCAAAGCGTGGGATGACGGGCTGAGCCACCGAGCCCGGCCCACACTGTATTTTCTTACTAGGTTCAATCTCTTCCTTCCCGTCAGAGTGTCAGCTCCAGGAGGGCAAGAATCTGTGTACCTTCTGTTCTCTGCTGTAACCGCTTGGCCTGGCATGCAGTAGGTGCTCAACCGATACTTGCAGAGCTGGACGAGGTGGTGCAGGCCGGTAGCCCCAGATCCTCGGGAGGCTGAGGCAGGAGGCTCGCAGAAGCCCAGGAGTTGGAGGCTGCGAAAAGCTGTGATCAGGCCCCGGCACTCCAGCCTGGGCCGCACGGCAAGATCCCGCCTCCGAAAACCAAGCGCGCTGCAGGAGCTGGCACAGGCCCGGGATGGGACCCCAGCCTGCCGGGCAGCGGGTGCCCCGTCCGGGAGGGCAGGT
>NW_007241317.1:0-779 GCF_000164805.1 Carlito syrichta
TTTTTTTTTTTTTTTTTTTGAGTCAGAGTCTCACTCCATTGTCCAGGCTGGAGTGCAGTGACCGTGACGGCCACCGCCGCCTCGACCCGCTGGGCTCCGGCGATCTTTCCGCCTCAGCCTTCTGAGTAGCTGGAACTACAGGCGCGCGCCACCACGCCCGCCTAATTTTTGATTTATTGTAGAGATGAGGTCTCACCAAGTTGCCCGGGCGGGTCTCGAACCCCTGGACTCAGGCAACCCTCTCGCCTCGGCCTCCCAAAGTGCTGCGATGACAGGCTTGAGCCACGAATCCCCCTCCTCCTCCTCCTCCGAGAAGCCTGCCCTGATGCCTCCTCTTCCTGTTTGCCTGAACCCAGCACGAGGCCTAGCACACAGTTGGCACTCAATGCATGTCGGCGGCTGGCCGTGAGATCTGGGCTGCTCTTCCCGGATCCGCCAACCGCTGGGGCCTCATGACAGTCGTCACAAGGGAAGCACACCCGGGGACCCCCCATCCGGCGGGCAGACCCGGGAGCCCGCGGCCCGCCCCGCCGGCTCAGCCCAGCGCCTGCGCCCTGGGCGGCGCCAGGGCCTCTTCATCAAAGCAGGCTTTTACTTAGGCGGCGGCTGCCAGTCCTAATTGATTGCCGGCAGCCCCGGGAGACGAGTTCCCAGGCCGGCAGCTGGGCCGGGGCCAGGCCGAGGCGGGCGGGAGGAGCCGCTCGGCGAGGGAACAGGCGTGGAGGCCTGGCCTGCCGCCCACCTGCCCTCCCGGACGGGGCACCCGCTGCCCGGCAGGC
>NW_007241317.1:1066-2990 GCF_000164805.1 Carlito syrichta
AAAAAAAAAAAAAAATACAGTGTGTATTGGAGTGTTTGGTGAGGACACAGGCGGACACACACACACACACACACATGCACACACACAACCTGGAGAGGTAGGTTCTGTGATTGTTCCCATTTCACAGATGGGGTAAGCGAGGCCCTGAGACTAAAAGAACAAGCCTGTCATCCCAGCACTTTGGGAGGAAGAGGCAAGAGGATCGCCTGAGCCCACGGGTTCGAGACCCGCCTGGGCAACTTGGCAAGACCTCGTCTCTGCAATAAATCAGAAAGTTGGCCAGGCACGGTGGCGCACGCTTGTAGTTTCAGCTACTTGGAAGGCTGAGGCAGAAGGATCACCCAGAGTCTGGCAGGTCGAGGCTGTGGGGGCCATGAGCGTGCCACGACACTCCAGCCTGGGTGACAGAGTGTGATTCCGACTCAAAAAAAAAAAAAACAGAACATGGACTGATCCGGGGACCCCAGGGCCTTTGCTCCTGCTGTGGCCACCATAGCTACGCACCAACTGAAAGCGGCAGCTTTCGGGCCTGGCTCTTGGATGTGCCACTTTCAGATCTAAGCTAAAAACTGGCAGCCGGGAGGGCCAGACGGGAGCCTCCCACCTCCCAGCCTGCAGAGGGGCTGTCCCTGCCTCAGCCACCCGGTTTCTAGAAGCCTCTGCCAGTTTTTCATCCTCCCCGGAGAAGCCTCCTGGCCGCGCCTGGGAATGGAAGACGAGAACTTGCAGCCTCCTGGGCTTTGAAACTCACATATTAAAATCCAAACGGCTCCCGCCTGACCTCCCAGCACTCTGGGAGGCCGAAGTGGGAGGATCGCTTGGGACCCGGAGTTCGAGACCAGCCCGGGCAACATAGCAAGACCCCATCGCTACAAAGACATTTTTAAAAATAGCCAGATGTGGTGGCGTGCACCTCTAGTCCCTGCTACTCGGGAAGTTGAGGCGGGAGGATGGCCTGAGCCCTGGAGGTCGAGGCTGTGTAGTGAGTGGTGATCGTACCACTGCCCTCCATCCTGGGCCACAGAGGGAGACCCCAACTCAAAAAGATTTTTTAAAAAGTGGGCCAGATGTGGTGGCTCACGCCTGTAATCCCAGCACTTTGGGAGGCCGAGGCGGGAGGATCACGCGGGGCCAAGAGTTCGAGACAAGCCTGGGCAACATAGCAAGACCCTGTCTAAAAAAAAAAGTCAAAATCAGCAACCTCCCTACAGAGGCCCTGGAGCTAGACCCTGGACTGCAGGCTTCTCCCTGTCTGCTGTTGCTTTGAGCCTGGCGGGCTGAAGTGGTCGACAGACTTTGGAGCTGTCTGGCAATTGCCCAAAGCACCAGGAAGGGGCCATGACCCTCGTTAGGGTGATGACCTCAATGATGATCTAATTAGGTACATTGAGGCCCACACTGGGCCAGACACGCATCTTTGAAACCCAGATCCCTCTCTGGTACCCACCTCACTTTTCCCTTCTCTTTAGAACAAACTTCCGAGCCATCTGTCTACACTCGCTGGTCCCCTTCCGCCTTCCCCTCCCCTCCTGAAACTGCTCCAGTGGGGTCTCTGAAGCCCCTCGTGCCCCCTTGAGGTTGCCAGCCCCGTGGAGGAGCGGCTTTGTCGGCTCAGTGCCCTGCTGGGGGCCCGGTGCTTGGAAAAGCAGCCGGCATACAGCAGGCGCTCCATACGTGCTTGCCGCAGGAGTGAATGACCGGATGCTCTTGGAGACCTTGCCTGGGATGGATTCCGGCGTCTCTGCCAACCCCCTGGAACCCAGTCCAGGAGCGTCTACACCAGCCATCTGCCTCCCACCCCCACTGCGGTGTGGAGCAAGCCGAGAGCGCCCTAGAGGGGAGGGGCGGACTCCCCCATTCACGCACTCTTCATCTTTTATTTTCCTGAGTCGGAGTCTCCCTCTGTCGCCCAGACCGGAGGGCA
>NW_007241317.1:3010-4342 GCF_000164805.1 Carlito syrichta
CGCTGGGCTCCGGCGATCCTTCCACCTCCGCCTCCCGAGGAGCCAGAAAAACTACAGGCGCACACTACGCTGCCCTGCCCGGCTAGCTTTTGATCTGTCGTCAAGACGAAGTCTCGCCAAGTCGCCTGGGGTGGCCTCGAACCCTGGGCTCGGGCGATCCCCTCGTGTCAGCCTCCCCAGGTTGCTGGGATTACAGGCTGAGCCACCCGGTCCGGCCCGTCCACCCACCATCCACCTGCCCATCGGTCCATCCCTCCCTCTGTTCGTCCATCCACCCACCCGCATTCCCTCCCTACCACTTGCATTCATTTCTCCAAAAGCAGGCCGACCCCTGTGCTGACCTTTATTCCCCCGAGGCCAGACTTCGCTGTTTATTTGTTCCCACAGGCAGAAAAGCACACGGCCTGGAGTTGGAATTCCTGCTCTGTCACTCTGGCTGTGTGACTCTGAGCCAGTGACAGAACCTCTCTGAACCCGTTTTCCCATCTGTCAAACGGGGAGGATCAGAGCACCCGCCTCCTGGAGACCGTCGGGGGCACGGCCAGCTCCCTAAGTGCTGGGTGGAGCTGTCATTGTTTGTTTACGGTAACCCCGGAGGCAGGGCCATGGGGCGCTTGGCAGGCTGGTGGTGCCCGGCCGGCGCTGACAAGGACGCAGCTGGCGGGACACCCGCCTTGGTGATGGGCAGGACAGGTGGAGGGGGCAGCTGGGTCCCTTCTCCCCTCTGCTTGGAGAGAGACAGCTGGGGGCTGCTCGGCCGGAACCCACCAGGGTCACCCGCGCAGGTGCAGGACACAGAGCCCGCTGTCCCTCTGCCCCGGGGGGGTCGTGGGGCGGGGGCGGGGGCTCTGCGCTGCACTTTCTGGGATTATCCCGCCAGGGACGGAGTCGGAGAGAGTTCCGCCATCGAGGGTCCTGGGGGTCTACGCCCAGTCCCGCTGGAGGAGACGGGGGGCCGCCATGCCACTCAGCCGGCCGGGCACGGGCTCCCAGGCAGATGTACCTTCGGGAAACTGTCTCACACCCTCGGTCCCTGGCTCCACACCTGGGCTGGCGGCCCCTGACACCCAGCCTCATCCAGCGCCCCAATTCAGGCTGGGCGCAGTGGCTCACGCCTGTCATCCCGGCACTTTGGGAGGCTGAGGTGGGGGGACGGCTTGAGCCCGGGGGTTCGAGACCAGCCTGGGCAGCTTGGCGAGACCTCGGCTCTACAATAAAAAAACAGTAGCCGGGCGTGGTGGCGCGCACCTGTAGTTCCAGCTCCTTGGGAGGCCGAGGCAGGATGGCGTTCCCCGCTCGGCCTCGGCCCAGCAGGTCGAGGCCGCAGTGGCC
>NW_007241318.1:0-422 GCF_000164805.1 Carlito syrichta
ATTTCATTGAGGTTTTCAAGTTTGTTTCCATACAAGTGTACATAGTAGTCTCTGATGATCTTTTGCATTTCTTCAGGGTCAGATGTGACTTCATCTTTTGTGTTTCTGATTGTGCTTATTTGGGTTTTTTCTTTCTTTTTCTTGGTCAGTCTAGCTAGGGGACCATCGATCTTTTTTGTCCTTTCGAAGAACCAGCTTTTTGTTTTATTGATTTTTTGTATTGTCTTTTTGTCTTCTATATCCTGGATTTGGGTTTTTATTTTGTTTATCTGGATTTGTCTGCTGAAATTAGGGATTTTGTGATCTTGCTTTTTCAGCTTCCTTCAGTGGCTTATTAGGCTATTAATTTGTGCTCCTTCCAATTTCTTCATGTGTGTTTGTAGGGATATAAATTCCCCTCTTACTACAGCTTTTAAGGCATC
>NW_007241319.1:0-1513 GCF_000164805.1 Carlito syrichta
CTACAGCTTTTAAGGCATCCCAGAGATTTTGGTAAGATGTTTCTTCATTTTCTTTTGTTTTCAGGTATCTTTTGATCTCTGTTTTGATTTCATCTTTGATCCAGGAGTTGTTTAGCATCATGCTGTTTAGTGTACATGTTTTTGGTGGTTTTGGGGGGACCTTGTTGGTGTCAATGCTTATTTTTATTCCACTGTGGTCCGAGAAAGTGCATGGTAGTATTTTGGTCTTTTTAAATATGCTTATGCTTGGTTTATGGCCAAGAATGTGGTCGATCTTGGAATATTTCCCATGCGGTGATGAGTAGAATGTGTATTCTCTGGTCTTTGGATGGAGTGCTCTGTAGGTATCAATTAAGTCCATTTGGTCCAGAGTCACATTGAGGTTCCGAATCTCGTTGCTGATTTTTTTGTCCCAATGATCTGTTGAGGGTTGTGAGTGGGGTATTAAAGTCCCCAGTTATGTTGGTGTTAGAATCAATATCTTTTTTTAGTTTTCCTAGGAGTTGCTTTGTAAAAGTTGGTGCACCTATGTTAGGTGCATATATGTTTAAGATAGATATTTCTTGTTGATGGAATGAGCCTTTTATCATTATGTAGTGGCCCTCTGTATCTTTTTAAATTTTTGATAGCTTAAATGGTATTTTGTCTGAAATTAGCATCATGACTCCTCCTTTCTTTTGTGTTCCATTCGCCTGGATATTTGTTTCCCATCCTCTTACTTTGAGTCTGTGCATGTCCTTTCTAGTGAGATGGGTCTCTTGAAGCCAGTATATTGTTGCCTGGTGGTATTTTTATCCATTTTGCCATTCTATGTCTTTTCAGTGGTGCACTTAGTCCATTCACATTCAGGCTAATTATTGAAATATGAGAGTTCATCCCTAACATATAGTTCTTTTATAGTTGGTCTTCCACTTGGTTTATTGTCTTTCTTTTGGGGATTGGTTCATATGTGTTTTATTCTTTTCCTGTACTCGTGAAAAATGTTGTTCTTTTTCCCCCTTTTCTTCTGTGTTTAGTACTTTCTTAAGTATTTCACATAGAGGTGGTTTGGTGGCAGCATAGTTCTTAGGGATTGGATATCTGGTAAAGATTTCAATTCTCCCTCGCTGATGAAGCTTAATTTGGCAGGATAGATTATTCTTGGTTGAAATTGTTTATCTTTTAGGACTTTGAAGATAGGGCTCCAAGCTCTCCTAGCCTGCAGGGTTTCTGTAGATAAATCTGCTGCTGCTATTCTAATTGGTTTTCCATGGTAGGTAATCTGACCTTTTTCTCTTGCTGCCTTTAGGATTTTTTCTTTTATGCCTACTTTGTTTAGGTGAAATATTATGTGTCTAGGAGTTGGTTTTCTCATTTGTTGTCTTGCAGGGCTTCTCTGGATCTCTTGTGTTTAAGTCTTTGCATCATTGATTAGATAAGGGAAGTTTTCTTGAATGATCTCATGGAAGGTTTGTTCCAATGTGGTCTCTGTCTCTTTTTCTGCCTCAGGCTGACCAATTACTCTTAGGTTAGG
>NW_007241319.1:1812-5431 GCF_000164805.1 Carlito syrichta
TAATGTCTTGATGTCTAGGGTTGTATTTTGAGACCATTCATTCTGGGTGGGGCTCTTCGTTGTTTGCATTCCAAAGTCAGTTTTCTCAGTGTCTGCCCTTCCAGTATTCTCAGAGAGACCCATATTCTTCTTTTGGTTTTTCTTCATTTGTGTAGATTTTTCTCTCTCGTCCTTTAGTGGATGAAGTTCCTGAGATCTAATCTCCAGCCTCTCTCCTCTGTTTCTATTGCAGACAGTTAGCTTGTTGCCTAGGAGATCTGTGACACTAGTCTCTATTCAGCATAGGGGAGGGGCTTTGTCTCCTGTTTTGCTTGTTTTGTTTTTGGTTTTTTTTGAGTTGGAGTCTCACTTTGTCACCCAGACTGGAGTGCAGTGGCCACTTCTGGCCACCGCAGCCTCAACCTGCTGGACTCTGGCGATCCTTCGGCCTCAGCCTTCCAAGTAGCAGGAATTACAGACCTGCGCTACC
The DNA here is from genome assembly GCF_000164805.1 of Carlito syrichta. Lineage (NCBI taxonomy): Eukaryota > Metazoa > Chordata > Mammalia > Primates > Tarsiidae > Carlito > Carlito syrichta. Next base: position 2,282 of record NW_007241319.1, read on the forward strand.
ACGCCTGGCTGATTTTTTTGCTTTATTGTAGAGATGAGGTCTCGCTGCCCAGGTGGGTCTCGAACCCGCAGGCTCAGGCAATCCACTCACCTCAGCCTCCCAAAGGCGCGGGATTACAGGCTGAGCCACCGAGCCCAGCTGCTTTGTCTCCTGTTAATGACGTCGTGGGAGCCAAGGTGGAGGCTTTGCTAGGTGGGCGGAGTGATGTGATGTAAATATGCCTTGAAAATGGCTGAGGTGGTGGTTTTATTTTCGCTTTTAGGGAGCTCCTGTGGGTCTCTAGGTGGGACCAGCTTCACAGCTGGTGCTGGATCTGGGGTGCCTCCAGCCGGCTGGGGTGGAAGACAGGGTCGGGCATTTCCTCCTCTGGAGCTGGAAGCCTGTGATCAGCACCTTACACCAGCATGGGGTTCTGCCCCCTTACACAGGCTTATGGTTGTGCATGCTGAGTGCCTCAGCCAGGGTGGGCCAGGGGCTTCCAATCTCCAAAGCTCCAGAGGGCAGGTGGTGACTCTAGGTCCCTCCCAGTGCACGTTAGCCAGAAATGAGACTGGTATCTCTAAGGGGCAGGCACTCAGAGCCTCCCTGTGACACCAGCAGCTTTGCACTGGGTGCTGGTCTCCATGATGTGGCCAGGGATGGAGCTGGTGTCCGGGATTTAGAATTCCCCAGCCAGCCAGAATCACATATAGTGGAGCAGCCGGGATCTGGTGGCAATGTCTGGCCCTGCGTGGGACCAAAATTCCCCAAGCCTCATACCAGTGTGGCTGGAGGTGGGCGTGGGGGGGTGCAGGAAGAAAAGTAATAGTCTTTTTGGGAAACTCACGTTCAGAGAATCTCAGGGATCCATCTATGTGGTCACCATCTTCAGGTCTCCCCTCATTCCATTAAATTTAATCCCATTCCATTCTATTCCATTCCATTCCATTCCAATTTTCTCTATGCCATTCCTATCCACTCCATTTCTCGACATTACATTCCTTTCCTCTTCATTTCATTCTCTCCATTCAATTCCTCTACATTTCATTCCTATCCATTCCATTCCATTCAATTTCACACCTTTCAATTCCATTCCATTCCTTTCAATTTGATTCCTCTCCAATCCATTTTTCTCCGTTTCATTCCCTTTTATTCCTTTCCATTCAATTGCATTTCATTCCATTCCATTCCTCTGCATTACACTTGGTTCCTCACCATTGCTCTCCATTCCATTCCATTCCACTCCATTTCTCTCCATTACATTCTTTTCCTATCCATTGCTCTCCTTTCCATTCCATTCCACTCCATTCCTTTCTATTCCATACCTTTACTCTCCTATCTATTCCTCTCCATTAGATTCCATTTCTGTCCATTCCATTCCTTCCATTCCATTCCCCTGCATTCAATTCGGTTCCTCTTTGCATTCCATTCCACTCCATATCTTTTCATACCAATCAATTCCATTCTGTCCCTCTCCTTTCTATTCCATTCCTTTCCATTCCATTCCTCTCCATCCCATTCCATCCCATTCCAATCCACTCCATTTCATTACTCTCCAATCCATTCCATTTCATTCCATTCCATTCCTCGCCATTCCATTCTTTCCCATTCCATTACTCTCCATTCTATTCCATTCCATTTTTTCATTCTATTCCTCTGCATTCCAACCATTCCATTCCTCTCCTTTATATTCCATACCCCTCTATTCCATTCCATTCTATTCCATTCCCTTCAATTACTCTGTATTCCATTCATTTTCATTCCATTTCCCTGCACTCCATTCTATTCCAATCCATTCCATCACTCTCTTTTACTTTCCATGCCATTCCATTTCTCACCATTCCATTCCTCTTCATTCCATTACTCTCCATAGCATTCCTCTCCATTCCATTACTCTCCATAGCATTCCACTTCATTCCATCCCATTTCATATCTCTCCATTCTATTCCATTCCTCTCCAGTCCATTTCTCTCCAATCCATTTTCTCCATTTCATTCCCCTTTATTCCATTTCATTCCATTCCACTCCACTCCATTCCATTCTGTTCCTCTCTATTGTTCTCCATTCCATTCCATTCCTATCCAGTCCATTTCTCTCCATTTCATTCCCCTTTAGACTATTCAATTCCATTGCATTCCTTTCAATTCCATTCCACTCCATTCCTCTCCATTCCATTCCATTCCTCTCCATTGTTCTCCATTCCATTCCATTTCATTCCGTTCCTCTCCATTCCATTTCATACATTTACTCTCCAATCTATTCTCCTCCATTAGATTCCATTCCTGTGCATTCCATTTCTTCCATTCCATTCCTTGCATTCCATTTTGCTCCATTCCATTCGTTTACATTTCATTCGATTCCTCACCCTTCCATGCCTCTCCATTCCTTTGTCTCCATTCCATTCCTTTCCATTCCATTCCATAGCATTCCTATGTAATCCATTCCATTGCATTCCATTCTATTCCATTCCAATCCATTCCTTTCCATTCCTGTCCATTCCATTCAAATCCATTCCATTCCTCTCCTTTCCATTCCACTTCTTTCCATTCCTTTAGTCTCTCTTCTTTTCCTCTCCATTAAATTCCTTGCATTCCACTGCATTCCATTCCCTCATTCAATTCCTTTCTTTCCTTTCCTATTCATTCCATAAAATTTCATTCAACTCCATTCCTATTCATTCCATTCCATTCTTCTCCATTCCATTCCTCTTCATTTCATTCTATTTAATTCCATTACCCTCCAATCCATTGCATTCCTTTAGATTCCATTATTCTCCCTTACACTCCTTTTGATTCCATTCAAAGCTATTCCATTCCTCTCCCTTCTATTCCTCTACACTTCATTCCTCTCCATTGCATTCCACTCCATTCCATTACTTCACATTCCGTAACACTTTATTCCATGCCATTGCTCTCCATTCCATTCCATTTCTTTCCATTCCACTCATACCTTTAATCTCCAATCTATTCCTCTCCATTCAATTCCATTTCTGTCCATTCCATTCCTTCCATTCCATTCCTCTGCATTCAACTTGATACCTATTTTTCCATTCCATTCCACTCCATTTCTTTTCTTTTTTTTTAATCAATATTTTTTATTATGATTCTGTGGGGTACAGTTAAGGTTTAGGTGTACAATTACGTTTCATTCAGGCACCCTGTTGATAAGAGG